>NC_066835.1:15962999-15983111 GCF_001640805.2 Lates calcarifer | reverse complement strand
TTTCTTCTCTTGGAGTGAAAATGTCAATCACTGTCATCATTAGCACACAGCCTACACAGGTTGGCTTTTTGAAGTCTTGCTGAGGAGCTGTGGTCTGTGTAATTGTAATCCCCTCCTCAACAGTGAGATAAGACGCATTATATTCAACATGCGGACGAACGTGTAGCCGTGCTTGAGTTAGATAACTCACCCTCGCTCTTACATTTCTTTTTTTTATTGTCTTCTCCTCTGCTCATTCTATTTCTGATTCCTCTCCTACCTGCTTTTTTCCCTCATCTCTCTTCTTCTTCTTCTTCTTCTTCTTCTCCTCTCAGGTCTTGATGACTCTGGCCGTCAGACCATGCAGCCTCCTCCGTACCTCCCGGCCCCCAAGACCCCAACGTACCCCAGCACCCCAACATGCCCTGCGCCGGGTGCCCAGCCCAGCTAACCCTCCTCCGCCCCCCTCCCCGGGCTCCGAGGGCTACCTCCAAGAAACCCAGTTCCACTGTGGCCCACTGGGACCTCCTGGAGCCCCGCAGGGCTACACCGTCCAGACCCAGGGACCCGGAGGCACCATGCCTCACCCCCCAGTAGGATACCTCCACCCGGGCTACCCGCTCCAGCTACAGCCCTGCACGGCTTACGTACCCGTCTACCCATGGCATCGGTGAGTCAGAGACAACACTTTTTAAGATTTCACAGGTCTGACATCAGGTTGCTGCAGGATTACACCAGTCTCTGTTCAAAACTCAGTTTACTGTCAGAAATGATTAGACAATTATGAGGAAAATTTTAAAACCATAAAATAAAGTGTTCCTTTATTTTATGTCAAACTATAAATCTGTTCAGGTTAGCATGTTGGTAAATATCACACATTTATCCTCCTGAGCCTCTCTTACAATTTCAGACAATTAAGACAGACAGATGTGTAAGCATTGAGCAAGTCCTCAAGATCAGTGGTTTGAAGGCCAGGAGATCCAGGAGGTCACATGATAAATCTGAGCAGGTTGTGAGATGATTACACAATATAGTGTTAATTTATTTCCTGTCTTCAAATCTTTGCTTTTTCATCGTGAGGTTTTACCTCCCCAGGACTTTAAAAACTACTTAAATTAGTCCACTTGGGTTTACTTGGTGGGGGGGATTAAACTGTCGACCACAAACTAAGCAATCCCCAGCTCACATCTGACGGAGGATGTATGTCGCACGCCGTTCCCCTCTCTCTCTCTCTCTCTCCTCATTTCCTGTCATCTCTCTACTATTTCCCATCATATTTTCCTATCAAAGGTATAATATCCCCTGCTGACAAAGGACTGTGAGCAGGTTTCGCTTTGTTATGAAGGATCACAAGAAGAATCAGTGCTCAAGAGCGTGGATAAATGCTCATCTGTACCCTTTATTAATCCACTAATTTTGTACCATGTTATTTTTGAATGGTAGCTACATGTTAATAGATAAAACCATTCATAATCTACCCTGAAGTTGAATTAAAGTGGTAAAGCTAGGCATCAGAAAGCAAATGTGAGTCATCAAACACAGGTGCTACCACAGGTTTCACCACCATTTGTCCTAGTTTGAAGACCAGAGCTGGGGTTTAATCTTTGACATCATCAGTCTCATTGTGGGCAGACTCCAAGTAAAATGTTGTCAAGAGCAAAGTCTTCCCTGTAGCATGCTCATCTTGCAGGCTAGCTGCACGTTAACAAATTAATCAGAGCTTCAGACATTTCCGACCACGCTGCAGACAAACCTCATGCTCGAGCTTCGTCTGATCAACCACTCCTCTCTCCCTCGGACGCAGATGAGCTTTGTTTTGCTAAACGTTTTCTGAGCACAGTTTCATTTAGAGAAGCTTAAAGCAACAATGCACTCTGATTTCTCCTCTCTAAGACTCACAGCTCACCGTAATTACTGCCAAGAGGAGGATATGTACACGACATGAGAGGCAGTTGTGTCTGAGCTCTGCAGGTGGTTTGTACGAAAGCGAAGCTGAAGAAAAGTGTCCAGTTGGGCTTTGAAGGCTAATCTTCAGGGGCTCTGCACTGTGATTAACTCGCTTCTGACGTCTACCAAACCATTTAAATCACTTTGACAGACTCCTGTCAAAAATGCAAATGAAGTCTTTTTTCCTCTTGCTCCCTGTCCGGCATGAGTAATCCCAGGCAGGCGCCGTACCGCTCCCTCTGCCTCGCTTTCACCACCGTCCTCTTCTTTGCTCCTGTCACCTTGTTCTCGTGTCTTTTGAAGGGAAAGTGCTTTGAAAGCTGCTTTGAAAGTGTACTTATGTCTTCTGTCCTCAGGGTCAGCCCTACATGCCGGCCGGAGGAGCCCACCCGGGAATCCCACCGGGCCAGATTCATCCCATGCAGATGCCGCCCAGCATCACTCTAATGGACCGTCGGCCGCCACATGACTACCTGCCCATCGCCGTGCTCACCACCGTCTGCTGCTTCTGGCCGACAGGCATCATTGCGATCATCAAAGCAGTGCAGGTTAGTGCTGCTTCACAGTATCTTTTCAATCTTTGGGTTATATTAGCATAATGTCGCCTTTACCACAGACTTTGTTATGTAAATGCGTCCTAAAGTCATTTTATCTTCAGAAATGTTCTTGCCCTTTAGAAAAGCATGCTGATTTTCGTCACATTTTCAGTCACATTAAGCTGAAGTGTCTTGGAAGAAACAAATGAACCATTGGAGGGATCACCATGACATTTTGTACAGACATTCATGGTCCTCAGAGGATGAATCCTACTGACTTTGATGATCCCCTGACTTTTCCTCTGGCGCCACCATGAGGTTCACACTTGGTTTTTAAGCGAAATGTCTCAGCAACTTTTCGATGAATTGCCCTGGAATTTGGTCATTCATGTTCTCCACAGGTTGAATTTGTTTTGCTATGTGTTAATGGGAACATGACAAAGGGTCCTATGTTCCCTAAGTCTAGCACATAATGAGAACTCTCCCAGCTTTGTATTTACTTAATATGACATGGGCTGTTGTGGGAACTTATTAAAGGAGTTCTCTGTTCATCAGCTCTGCTATCTGTTTAATAATGAATAATATTTATGACATATTTTCACAGGAAACTGGTCAGATTCGACGTCAGTCTTGTAAAATGCACATAATCTGAATAATAATAAATAACTTACTGAAATCCTCCATTACAGACATTATTCTCATTTTAATGGACTGTACATAATGAAAAAGATCGTTAAGAATCAAAGCAGAGATATTCATGCTTGTAAACAAACCCACAGACTCTGGCTGCGTGTGAATAATGTGATTGTTCATCCCTGAAGGCTGATGCTGAAACAGGATGCGACAGCTTTTTTTTTTTCTTTCTTTCTGTCAAGTGATGTGACTGAATTAATTGCTTGTATAGAGTTGAAACACAGGAAGTTTTAGACCGTAATGAGCTCTGAATGAACCGAGACCAGCATGAGCCAGTGTGTTCAATACTTTTAAATTATGGAGAATCAGATGCCACTGCAAGTATCAGGATTTAGATTACACATGCAAAGAGAATTTATGTTGTTCAGCGTAGTTTCAGCTTTGCCATCTATATGACTTCTGCACTAAAAGGCAGAGTTTGCTCTTTTACAAGCTGTTTATTGATGCAATTAACATACAAGTGAAGTTGAGCGTGATGTTGGGGATGTAAAGGCTCGGTCTGGCGGCTCTCATACTTCATGATGCCTGTTGTTTGCCTCTGTAATGACAGGCTGTGCTGACCAACATGCTCACGACAGACCACATTACGTAACTGCACCATTGTCGGTGCAACGGGACAGAATGGATTTTTTCCTCTGGGCCTGCTCAGCTGGCTTTGAGTTGAGCTGAGCTGACAAGGCGTGGACCCACCGGTCTGGGCTATATATGTTGTTATGGCGTGTTAATGTTTTGTGGTGTGGCCTCTTTCTGCACATGCAGGCTGTGCTGCAGTGAAATCGATCCATTCATGGTGTTTTAGGCTCCTCTCCTGCTCCCACTCGTGTATCTTCTCATTACATAACACATATTCTAATTTCTCCTCTCTTCCCACACACCCATCCCCTCCCTCCCTCCTGCATCGCTTAGGTGCGTACGGCGATAGCCAGAGGGGACATGGTGACAGCGGAAATAGCCTCCCGCGAGGCGCGCAACTTCTCCTTCATCAGCCTGGCGGTCGGCATCGCCTCCATTGTGCTGTGCACCATCCTCACCGTGGTGGTCATCATCGCCTCGCAGCACCACGACGACGACTGGGAGCCGTAACTCCACCCAAACGGGGGAAATCATGGCATATATTAGCTAGCTAACTACTCTCAATTGTTTTGGAGGATATAGGAACACTGAACATGCACTCAAACTGCTACTGCTTGCTGGCACTTTGTGTACAGCTCCACACACACACACACACACACACACACACACACAGATCTGACCTAACCTGCTGCCATCAAACACGCACCAACAACCAAAAAAACCCCCACAACCAATCACAGCTGACACTCAAACGCCAATACATGTGTGCCAATACAAGCAGCTGTCAAATGAGGCCCAGCATTTGCTGTTAGCATAGCGACCGCTTAATATTTACACACAGGTATGAGCTGCAGGAGGAAAACAAAGGCTCCTCGCATTAACTATTCATTTGACGCTGATTAATTCATACGGCCTTCGCTGATGTGGTTAGATGAGAGGATAGGTCACTGTGTGTTTCAGTTTTAAACATCTCAACAATAAAAACAAACTCTCACAGTCGCTGAAGTTAAAGACACCACATTCAAAGACTTTTTTTTTAGGATTGTTAAATGCACATTTTAGTGTTACGAGCAGGAGTATACATGTGCTTTCTTCTTTAAATACAAAAAAAGTGCCATGTGTTGATTTACAGAGTAGTATTATTATTGACACACTCGAATAAGAGACTGTCAGACTGATTTAAAGTGTTAGAGGCGGTGATCAATACACATTTAACACACCAAATGGAGACTGGACTTAACAAAGTGACTATCTAACCAAACAAACACAGAGTATTTATTTGAGACTGGTTGTTTGTATGTTACCTGGACATTTTAGCTGGATGATGTGATACATAACTTATGAATTATATGTTTGTTAATTTATTTAAAATCTGTTATTTATTAATTTATTCAATATCTACCCATGCATTGACTTTGTCTGCTAAAATTTACAGTCCGTCACTAGTTTATCGCAGCTATCTGACAGTTTGAATTGGCTTAAATTTGATATCTTATATTGATGATGATGATGATGATATTGCACTTTGTAGTAACAAGATGAGATGACGCAGCCGCTTAGATTCATAGTTCTTATAGTGCATGATAAATAGAAATTTAGGCTAATGGGCTTTTAGTGCAAAAATATCTTGTCTCCCAGCTGTCGGTGGGAATATTTCCTAAAATTTCTATTAGTGTGTGGTACAGTATTTTTCAAAATGTTGAAATGTCAAAACAAGAAAAAGGAGACGCTTTAGATGACAAGTATTTGAGTCTTGGGTCGGCAGATATTGTCTTTACAAGTATTTTAGAGGTGTATCAGCCTATTTTGTGTTGCACATCTCTTAGCTATTTAATCTCAGACACTGTATATGAAACTTTAGTGCAACGTTAGACTTAAGAGGCAACATAACCCTGCATGTCATCCTCAGTTTGTTTCCATTTAGTCATAAATATTGAGGCTAGATGTGCGGCTGTGAGCTCCCGTTAGCTGTTGTTTCACTGTTGTTCTGCAGCTGGTTGGGTTTCTCCCCCTCCATTAATGTAGCGTAGCTCTGAGCTGATGTTTTCTATGAGCCAACATGGCTGTAACGTTACAGTATGAACTGTGTTGTGAGGTTTAAGGAGTTACGGGAGAACTGAAAATGAATGTTTCCTAAAGGAGAGAGGGAAAATACTAAATGCCTATATTGTATTGTAGCACTTTCTGCTCTATGAAATCTTTCCTCTGGTTCCCTTTCTCTCTCTTTCTGTCTTTCCCCTGTCCACATGAGTTATTGGACCTACTAACATATCTCTTCTGCCCCCCCCATTGGTCCCTATGATAATGCTATTTTTAAAAGAATTATACAGATGTATTAAAAAAACCCGAAAATTATGTTTGTCGACACTCAAGACGAATAGAGACATATAAATACAGCTTATGCCATAGTTTATTCTTTAACAAATAAATAAATATATTATTATTATTATTATTATTATTATTATCACATTGTACATTATTGATGTATAATATTTCGTATATTTAGCACACATGGGTTTGTATTTATCAAACTAAGAATTATGTAAGAATGCTCTAAGTAGTAAGTAAGGACTAAATTGTTCACTTGCTGCAAAGAATGAGACATTGATTATTGATCACGTCAGACAGGATTAGTCACTGACACAAAGATTTATTGTCTGTCACCTGTCAAATTGTTAATTCTGCAAAACAATGCTTACAGTTTGCTCAGTTTTACTGAAAAAATATAGGTGATTTTTTTTTTTTAACTGAAATCGTTAATACTTTCAGTAACAATTACCATGTGCAGTAATGACAATCTTAAATATTCATAATATATAATTAGTGCTGAAACTGGAGGCGGGAGGAAGCAAAAAAGATAGAAACTACCCTATTCTGAATTGTTCTTATTGCTTCAGATGAACAGGTACAATCACTCCAAAAGTGAGAAGGAGTTTCTTAAATAGATTTTATTAATAAAGCAGCTCTTTGACATTTTGGGAAATACGCTTATTTACTTTCTTGCAGAGTCAGATGAGAAAATTGTCACTGCTCACATATTGTCAGTTATAAACATGAAGCTACAGCTAGCAGCAAGTTAGCTTTAGCTTAGCTCAAAGAGAGGAAACAGCTAGCATGACTCTGTTCAAAGGTATAAAAAATCTGCCCGTTAGAGCCTCTTCATAGTATTTTCTTCCCTGTGTGAGGATTTAAAATATATATATATATATTTATATATATGAATGATTTAATTAGTGAGCTTTAGAGATGCTAGTAGGCAGATTTGTACAGAGCCAGGCTAGCTGTTTCCTCATGTTGCTAAGCTAAGCTAACCAACGGCTTGCTGTAGCTTCAGACATGAGAGTGTATTCAATATTTTTATCTAACTCTTGACAAGAAAACAAATATATTTAAGTTTGTGAGCAGAAGGAAAAGTTAAGGATTTTTGCTTTTATCTGACACATTGAGCCCAAAATTTCACAGTTAGCAGTTTGATAAATACAGGCCCTGTCCTCATCTGAACGACATGTTGATATTTCAGTGTTAGACGAGTAAATGAAGCTCAGTGCTGTTTAGTATTGTTATTGTACAGAAGGCTCTGGGAGTGAGTGTGTGTCTACTGAATAGAGTCACTCCCAGCATTATCTAGTTTATACGGCGCTAGGCTGCATCTCCCTGTGTGCTTTCTGATAGGACTCCATGTCTTTGCTCAGCAACATGAACCATAGCTGTTTACTACACAGCTGGGAGGTGTGGTTCTCATTTAATTATTATTTTTATTTTTTGTTTTAATTTGTTTTTGAGCTTGTACAGTAAATGCGACGGGTTGCTTGTTCAAAGAGCCAAAAATTACCTGTGTACATGTGGTTCTCTTGGGGTTTATTATTCTAATTATGTTCATGGATGTGTTGCACATGCATTGGTTGTTTCTGACTTCAGTTGTTTCAGTAACAAATAAAGAATCATTTTGGGTTGTGAACGACACAGCGGTGACGGTGGCGTCTCATTCCTCCGGTCTGTTTTTCACCTCTTGGTTTTTCTCCATCCTCTCCGTCTCTCTGTGGCCTCTCCTCTCTCCCTTCATCACCAAGGTGCTATTTATAGTTGCCCCGGTTTTCTCCCACTCTGTCTCTCTTTTTCCTCTCTCTGTCAGAACATGAACTACAGTATCGCTCACTATCTTGTGTTTAATCACAGGAGGTCTCAGCTGCTCATTTTTCTACATTATGATGCAGATTGATGCTGAAAATAATTGATGCCGTCAATTAAGCCACACCAAATCAGTAATATGTCTTCTCATATATCTTATTAGCCATGCTCGCTGTAGCCATGTCATCATCAGTCTGTTGGTGGGTCCAAACAGAAACAGCTCAGCAACTATTGGGTGTATTGCAATTAAATCTTCTACATTCATAATCTGCAGAGGAGGAATCCTACTGATTTTGTCGGTCCCTCGCCCCAGTTTGTGCCCCTCACGTTTCAACATATATTTGGGTCACAGAGGCAACTATCAGATGGTGGATAAATCCATCACTGCTCTTTTCCCTGTTATTTGCCCTGATTTTGGTCTCTACCAACTCCTGAGAAATATCTGTCTGCTAAATGCTGCAGTTGGACAGCTAAGCATTGAGCTGAAAGTGACTATAAAACAGATTCAGGTGATGTTTCTCTGTAGGTTCATCACTCCTTTCACATTGAATGTGTTACATGTGCACTCATGTCCTGGTCATGATCAGGTTTTTTCAGTATCCCAGTCATGTGTTGCACATGTAAATACCATATCCAGGTTTTGCCAGCTGGACTGCTGCAGCAGAAACCATTTAAACACCTTATACAAGTTTCTGACAAATCTCTGCAATATTTGTGGGTGCAGCTTCAACTCATGTTATGTAGCAGCTTGTCAAGAATAGAAGAAAATATTATGGTAAATGATGCAATGATGATCAACTTGCTGAAAAGGAAAGTCTGACTTGGCAATGCAGAACATTAGATGTACTGTTGTGCTTGTTTTACCTCAGATGTGATCCTATGTCCAGCAGAATAACAACTGTATTCACTCTCAGTTGTTGATATACATCAGTCAAAACAGAAATAAGAGGCTGAGATGTTCAGGAGCCACAACACCTGCACACAGACCATCAGAAACCTGTAAACACAGGATATGAATAACCAGGTTTTTTATGCTCCATGTTCCAAATATCAAAAAACAGGTTATTGTTTTCACATTGTTATGATAAAAATATAAATTCTAGCTGCTTTAAATCTATAAAAAGGTGAAGTATGGACCCGAACAACCAGGCCAATGGAAAAGAGGTTGGAGGGAAAAAATAAAGGTGGGAGTGGAGCCAGCCTGAGTGTGCAGGATCACAGATGGCCGTTTAGCCTCCCGAGGAGAGCCAGCGTCTCTGAGATCGTTTAACTTGGCCTCACGCTGCACGCCTCTCTCCTCCATCACACAGTCCCTGGCTTCCCCTGGGTCGGGCCACGCTGGCTGTCTCGCTGTGTGTGTTTGTGTCACGCTGCAGCTCTCTCGCTGGGCTGTCATCTCAGCCTGCAGCATCAGGACTGACGAATGATCACCAGTAATATTAGAAGATGCTGGGAAAATAAAGCAGCCAGCAAACACAAATGCATGGATAACTAATCCACCTACACATGTAAAACCAAAGGTGTGAAATTGCAAACACAAACAACTCCTTTGTGCTGCTGTTGAGATTAGAGGCTAATAGAGACAGGAAACTAAAGCCAGTGATTCATGTTAACCTGCTGTTTCAGCATCATTACACACCTGCATTTTAATACACCTGAATTTTCTTTCGTTCCCTTCATGCTTCCATTGCCTTTGTCTACAAATCACTTGTCATCCCTCCAAGCAGTGGTGAAAGAACTATTCAGATTCTTGAATACGTTTTTTGTTTTTTTTTTCTAGCAACTAAAATATTAAAATAGATTAAACAATTCAAAAGTAGATAACAGCACCTCCTACAACTACAACATGAAGATGACACATAAATATTAATGCATATAAAACCAATAATATATCATAGAGTAACACTGAGACAGCCTTTTGTTCTCCTGCATAATGAATACTTTTACTTTTGATACTTGAAGTTACATTTTGTTTTATTTAAGTAACATTTTGAGTATTTTTACATTGTAGTATTTCAACCTTTGTTTAAATAAAATGTATGAATACCACCGGAGAGTAGTACTTGTAATTGGCAAAATGTACTAAAAAGTATCAAAAGTAAAAGTGATTGTCACTAAAAGATTAGACACATGTATATTATGAGATTGTTTAGCACTGTTGCATAAGGTTTTAACCATTATTTGCCTGTTGCAGTGAGTCAAGTAGGAGTTAGTTGTAACTGCTGGTGAAGTTAAGTAGTTTAGTTCAGTGGTACTCAACTTAGGGGTTGGATCCCTCTGCAGGGTCACAAGATCAGTCTGAGAGGTCATGACACAGGGTTGGAAAAAAGAAAAAATGGAGTTCTGATTCATACATTTCTTGCATTTTCTGTGAAATACTCGATAATTCTGACTCTTTCTGCCTTGAATAGTCATTTAAATTAAACCATGAGAGGAGTTTGGAGGGGAATTATCTCTATTGTTGGAGCTGCTAACAACTCAGACATCTGAAATGTGATAAGAAACCCAGACTAGACACTGCTTTGTTTTTGTTTTTTGAGGAAAACACCGGTTTAATCTTCTATAATCTATTGTATTTCATAAGATTACCATATCTTTTAATATAAACTCTTAAAATAACTGTAGTAAAGTAACTAGTGACTAAAGTTAACACATAAATGTAGTGGAATACGAAGTGCAATATTTTCCCCCTGAAATGTAGCAGAATTGAAAAATGGAAATATGTGAGTAAAGTTCAAGTTCCTCACAACTTTACTGAAGTACAGCATTTTGATAAATGTACTTAGATATTTTCCAACACTGCCTCCATGTCAGTCACACAGACAAATACTGTCAAATCTATTGCAAATCACAAAAATCTATTTATTATTTGAGAAAATAATTTAAACAGTAAAACCTAGTGCCTCGATTGTCGTGTATACAAGAGTACAAATATTGTTTTACAGCAGTCGGATGGACCTGTGTTCTCAGTGTGACAGCATTTGGCAGGGTGCAAATGGACAAATATCCAGGTGGTGCAAACACAGAGCTGGCATGAGAACAGCAGCAGAGGTACAGTAGCCCACAGACCAGAGAAACAGGCTGTAAAACAGACTGAGAAGCTCCAAACAGGTCCTTCATCTTATAAAAAAAACACCTTTAATCCATGTTTGCTGTAGAGGAAATGCTTCCACACACGTCAGTTTGTCTGTCAAGAGTCTGGGTGCGAAGTAGAAAGTCTTTTTAAAGAACAAGTTTCCGGTTATTGAAGGAGCTTCTTTTTGATGTACTGGCAGAGGCAGAGAGGGGCGGTGGTGCAGTGATTCCTCCGGGGTCGCATGCGGTGGTGTGACGGCCCTGACAGCCGCTCAGACACCAGCAGCTTCACATAGGCTGCACTGTAAGTCATCAGAAGCTGGTAGGCTTTAGCCTGCAAAAATAAAGAGTTTAAGGAGACACTAGTAGTATTTGACTGTGTGGAAACTGCATACGTGTAATCTCAGACACTCTTAGAAGTGGTTTGTTTACAGAGTCAATTAATACAGAACTGAAAATCAGTGCAGCAGCTGTTTGGAAGATTTAACTTGTACAACAAGTAGGGAATCACCACCTTGTTCACCATGGCTGCACACTGATAGTGTCTAATATAAACAGATGTCCTGCAGCATCATGTCATCTCTCACCTGAGCAGGTAACGACACGTCAGGGACGAGGCTGTAGTTGGCGGTGAGTTTGGTGTCCTCCCGCTGGCTGGTGGAGGTACTGCCATCTGTGTCCTCCTGCCCAAGCAGAGGCCTCTGTTCGTCAGAGTCCTGGTCCTCTGCGTCTGAACCACCACTGCCGCCAACCTCGGGGTCAACAGCTGGGACCTCGGTCACAAGGACGAGATGGGACATTTTCCGCTTCAGTTTGTTCTGATGAAAGAGAGAGTGACACCGATTGGATCATTTTAACTTTCCTCCAGGCTGAGAATGAAAACTGTGAAATTTGATGTTTTCCTTTTCTCTTTGTTCAGAAATAAATCTCCTTTGAAAAGCACCTGGAATTATGTTTCTATTGATTTCGAGTGAAGACTAACATGAGAGCACGAGAAAAATCGATGGAGCAGCAGGAGAACAAACACAGCGACAGATGTACTCGACTCACTCACCTGGGTGTCATTCGCCACAAAGCTGCGCTCCTCTAAAGTTTCAGTCAGTGCCCTCAGACAGCGGGACATGTCCCAGTATACAAAGTACAACTACAGGGAGACAAAAACAACAGGGTTAGCAGACTGTAAATTTCAATTAAATCGGATGTACTAGCCTTGATTCCATACTAGTAAATGACCACACTCTGACAAATCTGTTGTTTGTTGTGGCCCAAGTGCAACCCTCCCAGTTCTATCCTTTTCTTGGTGTTGGCCCTTTGCTAAATTAAACTGACTCTGATCATTGAAAAATCCACTGCCTGGTTCATTGTGGAGGAAATCCAAAAGTTTCGAAAAATACCAGATAGATATTTTTTACTGTTTTTTTACACCAGTTGGGAGAGCTGCTGCTGCGTATTTGCTTTGCCATCGTTGCTGATGTGTTGTTTTAACTTGTCATCCTGTGTCATTTTCCTCATGGTATGCTGTTTCATTTCTGTCTTTTTGTATTGCTCTCAGTGTCATCATCTTGTTTTGTCTGTATGTTGTTGTTTCAAACAAGACGTCAGGGAGAACAGCTAGGAATACCACACACTAACAGATGTACAAAGGTATCGTGCAGAGAAGTTAGTGGACTTCTGGCACATATGGAACATCATATTCTCACAGTTTCAGATGGTTTTAGAAGAACAACCTGCATGTTTCCAGTGCAGTTCTGCACCCAGTCGGCCACGGCCACCAACAGCTTGTGTTTCACCATCCTCTCGTTCACCTGGATCAACCGAATGTCTATGTTCATGTTGATCTGACACAGAAACAAGTTTGAGAATCAGTTACTTTACTTTCCACTTGTATTAACACTGAATATGAAAATACCAATACATTAATGTGCCGTACAGATCCCATTTACCTCCTTGTTACTGTGGTGGAGGATGAAGATGATGGCAGTGGTGAGGAAGATGGAGACCAGGCTGACGGAGAGACAGAGGACCCAGTAGTCGCTGACAGTGATGTAGAGGTGGAGGGTGGAGAACACAGCACACCACACCACCACATACAGCACCTGGTGGGAGGAGAGGCGGAGGAGGTTGTCTAATTTGACAAACATCATGACTCCCAGCTGCAGCCATTTTGAAACCACCATTCTACCACTCTTAACACACAGAAAAATAAAGTAAAAGATATATTTAAAATCAAAAATGTCTGTGTCTGTAATAACAGTAGCTGTTAACAGCAGGACACAACAATACTTCTGTTTTGCTTGTGAAGTAACATGTGATTATCTATGCCATCTTTGAATCTGTGTACTATTTATATGATCTACTAAGATCATATGAGCAGTCTTAAAGGGGCAGTCCCCCTATTAAGATTGGTGTATTGATCATGTGGAGGAGTACCCAGCCTGTGCAAACATTATCAGTGTCTGCTTAAGCCTGAGAAAATAACCCAATTATATAATTAGGACTAACTTGGTTTAGGTTTTAGACAAACTTTATCACAAAGTCTGTGATATAAAGGAGACATGGAGTTTGAAAGGAGTCTAACAAATGAAACCACAGAGGTCTTATCTTACTTTATCTTATCTTATTCAGCCTTTTATTCTTAGAGGTAAAAGGCTGGATTTTCTTATTTTAACCCAAGTTTTATGGAAGTACAAAGCTAAATCACTGAAGTGCCCATTTAAAGTGAAAGTTAAGACTGGAGAGGAAAGGGGATAGAAAGATATGGTTAGAGGAAATAGTTGTTAAGACTGGACAGAGATAGAGAGCTGGACATTCATACCGGCGCCATTATGAAATGGAAGAGAGCTGAGTTAAAAACCATGTATCTCCTGACTGAGGGAACGTCCAGAGCTGTTTTCAGTGGTACCTCCATGTCTGCGACAGGAATCTAATATAATAATAATTTAAAAAAAACACATTAACAATCCAAATTAACCTCAGGATAAGACATCTGAATCTGGGTTATTTGTGCTTATGTGTGTCTGCTGACCTGGAAGCCATCATTCTCCAGTTTGGCGCGGCACAAAGACAGATCGAAACTGGGGTTTAACGTTGAGTAGCTCGGCACTGACACAACACACTGACCTGAGAAATAATGAGAGAAAGAGCAGCATCATGATAGGATCATTACATAAACCCTGAAAATACATGTGACAGGAATGAGAGCATCATGTGGCAAAGAGGAGGAGGGATGGGAGTAAATTTAAAATATATACAGAGCAATGGTGAAAATGACTGTGTGAGCATAAACAGGACATAAACACAAAATCAAAAAGTTACTATTAAAACCTCACCAACCCATTACTAACATTACAAACTTGTAATTCTTTATAGCCAAAACTTTCCAAAAATACCACAAATGCCAAGCTACATTTTATGGTAATGTGTATAAAATGATGCAAAATTACTGTAAAATATTTCAGTTTGATGACATAGCACAGCCATTCTTATCTAGTGGAGCCGCTGTTCATCTTCAGTGAAGAGCTGCAACAAGCTAATACAGATTACATACAGTATATGATCCTGTCAGACAGTGTAGGAGAAAATGGATTTTCCAACTCCAAAGCTACTTAAGTGGAATTTAAATGGGGGAATTGTGTGTTAAGAAGTTAAATGATCTCCTGGCATCTTACTGGCATCTAAAGCATATAACCGTGATGTTATGGTGACTACACGGCGATAGTGCTTCTCTAATGCTGTGCGAGTGGTGGTGCAGTGTAGCGATGGTCATGAGGCAATCTAAAATAAGAGAACTGAGAATTGATCTGTTACACTTCAGTGACACAAACTATTTGTGTGTGTAACTGTTAGAATTTACTCAGACAGTTGTTTGTTACTCATCACCTGCAGTTTAGGTTATAAATATCATGGGGTTCCATCTGTGCCAAAACACCTATTGTTAACTATGGACTGTTGCATGTTTTGCATTGGCACAAGGAGAACAAAACAGATATTCATGTAGTCCATGAAAAACATCAGAAAGCCGGGCAGATGCAAATACTAGTAAAAGGTAACACTGTCTAGTCAATAACAACCAGCAGGAAATGTTTAAAACAAGCTCTTGTTTTATGTTGTTCTTGTTCTATGAAAGAAATACAAAAATACTATACCACATTAGGCTATATATACAGTTGTATATAGAGATACTAGGAGACATGTATTGGTAATGAATGTAATGAAGAATGTTTTTGCAGTAGAGTTTATCAAATAAAGACAAATAAAGAAGTTATTACCATTTGACCAGTTGGGTCTGTTGTTGTTGGCTTGTGGCTGAGCTTTGGTTTGTCTTTGAACATCCACCTCACTCTCCACCACATGACAAACTCCATTTCTGTCCTCCATCATTTCAGAGGTCATCAGATCCTGAAGGAGAAAAGTTTATAATATTACATCAGCTGAGAAAAACTTCATTTAGAAATATAACTGATAAAAGGTTAAAGAGTAATGCTTTGTTAGGAGCTGGTAGGTTGGAAGTGAAAACTTCAAGTCAGAACAAAAGAGGATCCAGTGTGTTCATGTGACAACAGTCATGCATCACTTTGCAATTACTAATTACTAGAAACAACAGAGTTACAAAAGAAAGTAATGAATGTGTAAGAGCTCATGACGCAAGACTGTAGGTGCAAGAAATCTAAAAATCTTTAAAAAAACAAAAAAACAAAAAAAAAACCCAGACATTATTTGATGAATGTAACGCCAGTATTCATGTGACTGTGACTGATGCAGGCAGCTGACACATTGATTTATCAGGAGGAACTGAGGTGCAGTGGAAGTCTTTCTTAACTCTGTGATTCACAAACAGAAGGTACCTCTGCAGTTGCAAGGGGTCATGTGAAAAGTTCAGTTAACTATGAAATTTATAATAACCAGTGACTAGTTAGCAAGTGGTTGGAATAGTTAGCTAAAAATATTGGATAAATTGTAGTAATGGATTAAGTGGATAAGCAGCTGAATGACAATTGGAATAGTTACTGAAAGCAATAAACAGTTGATGCTAGTTAAAAATAATGAATACACCAGTAAAATAGCTAAAGGTAATAGATCAACAATCCAAAAAGTTAATGTGAGCTACAAGTTACAGAGACAGTTGAGTTACTGCTAGCTAGGAGAAACAGTTGCGTCAGTGCTAGCTAAAAATGACATGAGATACAGTTACTGTTACTGCTAAAAGTAACAGTTATACAGTTGAGTTAATGTAACTAAAAGTGATAAAACCGTCGAGTTACTGTTCGCTAAAAGTAATAATGAAACAGTTTAGTTACTATTAGCTAAAAGTAACAGAACGTTGAGTTAGCGTTAGCTAAAAGTAACGAACAGCTGAGTTAATGTTAGCCAAGCGTAATAAACAGTTAAGTCAGTAACCGAGAAACGGTTAAGTTAATTTTAGCTGAACGTAATGTTAGCTAAAGATAACAAGCAAACAGTTCGGTTAGCTAAAAGTAATAGAGAAAAATTAGTTAACATTAAAACTAATGGATAAATGTTGAAATAGGCACCTGCATAGCATTTGGAGCAGCTTAAAGTTTTTGTTAACCAGTGTAATAAGGTTAGCTGATGGTAATGAATATACAGTTAAAACCATGAGTTTGAAACACAGATGATTCATTGAAAATTGTAACTACTGTAAATCAACTTTTATACAATTAAAGTCTGTTTAAAAGAACATATTAGGAACATGACAGTTGGTGCCAGTGAGGGTTTACAGAAGGTGAGCTTATCAGACTCGAGGGTTCACTAGACTGAAACAGCTGGGAAGTACTGTCCTAACAGATATGTTAGAAATGTCACGGTTGAAGAAGTGGATCATTCATACCATACCAGTGTAATCTCTCTCAAAAAGCCCTTCACATAAGCCACAGCCTTTATCTCTGATAAACATGCTCACGGTGTAATTGAAGTGGTTAAAAAAAAAGAAAAGGCAAGAAGTCTCAAAAGTTACATGAAACCAGATGACTTCTGCTTTCAAGGCTGATGACCTTTTACTGTAATGACAAGGTACTGGTGTTATCTGCCTGCTGAGGCGTAACATTATGAGGCTATTACTCTTTTGCTGGAGATTCAGTTTAGAGGAGTATACTTATACTCTGTTTTACATTTTTATGAGCCTTTAGAGTTGCCATTATCTCTATTCCCCTCTCAGCAAAATGTCCAAAATGTCATGTTGTATCTTGGCAGTGTAGTTGAGTCTGCTAGTAGAGGATAAGAAGTGTCACTATTCACCTTAATAGGCACTCTCCTCAGCACGGTAGGCTTCTTCTGATCCCATCAACAGCCTAACATCTGTTAAAGAAAGAGGGAAACAGCATGCACTAAAGAAATGCTACTCATAGACAAAAACCCACTCCCCGTAGGTCCCTTCCCATCTCACACTCTCGCCTGCCTGCCTGTGACAGAGCCACATTTTAGCAGTGAAGTGTGAAAATTCATTACTGCAGTCATGATGCCAATTTGTCCCCTTAACCCTTTTCTCGGCTCTCTCTCTACACACAAGACCCCTCCTCCTCTTTTATCTTCCTTAATAATCACTTCCTTGCATGTAAATAAAGTCACACCAACTCTGGACCAATTTATCACTGCCTAGTTAACACTGCACCTGCTCAAGACAAGAAAATAATAATAATAGCAGAAGGCTGTGTGTTTGCACAGACAGCATCCTCACAACTTCACCGTTAGATAGAGGAAATAGCACAGCTGCCTTGAGCTTATCAGTAAAAACCAACACATGATCTATCTTGAAATTGCAGCTTATCTGTTTTCACATCCGGTTCTGCACGCTGTTGAACCTAATTTGTTAAAATCATTTTTAAAATGACTTAAACTAGTAAAGTTGGTGTTTGTTGCAGTTTGTGCATTTTCTGAACCATTTTGGCAGAAAAATCAACATTTAACACATTTTCTTTTTGTTTGTAGTTTAAACAGAAGCCTGCGTGCTGAACAGGGATGTCAGATTTACAGTAATTTATCTCCAGGAAGATTAAATATTTTGTGATTAAAGGTTTACACTGGCCATATGAGTTTAAAATGAGTTTTCTGTGGCTGCCCTACATGTTTCTTTGCAGTCACTCACCTCTGAACCAGTGAAGCCTTGAAACCAAAAGCAACAAGTAAAAAATCCACACTTAACACAATTAAACACACTGTACCTGCACTTCAGATGAAAATCCATCATGTCAACAAAGCTGTGATAATTCCAGTCCCTTCTGGGTCCTGTCGTAACCCTCTTCTCCAGGAAACATTTCCACATAAACGATACAGTTGCCTTGAAAGCATCAGTCTACGTCTTGCAGCGTTTACAGACTGCAGCGTATGTTACTTTCAAACTCTGATGAGTTTGTTCCTGCTTCTCTCTCTCTCTCTCTCTCTCCCTTTCTCTCTCTCTCTCTCTCTCTCTCTTTCGTTCTCTCTCTGTTGAATCGTGTGACTCAGATCAGCCCGGCCTCATGACTACAGGAATGTGGTTTGTGGTTCTCAAGCTCGACACACTAGAGAGAGGATGAACGACAGCATTAGTTCACCTTTATATATATATATATATATATATATATATATATATATATATATATATATTTGCCAAGGCCCATTAAAAAAGCCTATTAAGACTTATTTGCTTACTTTTACTGTTATGTTTTTGTGAAATAGAATAAGTAGTAGTAGTAGTAGTATGAAATGAAAGTGTTTTACAGTAATGACATGCTATGTTATTGACATTTATAGGGAGCAACCGGTTTGTTTGTATTTCATAACACCACGCTGCAAGTTCACTGGAACTGTTTCACATTAACTCATAAAGTCCAAGGACAGCTGTGGATCAAACAGGGTCATAAAAGTGAAACAAACTCATACTTACAGTATGTTTGTCTTATTGTATGAAGACACTAGACACTGAGCGATAAATCCCCAGAATAATTCCTACATAAAGAAACAGATACTGGCTTCTCATAATAAAGGAAAATGTATGAATGAAGTACAATAACATAAACAAATAAAAATGAAATAATATGAACATAACCTTAACTCTAAAACAAAGTCCTAACCTTAAAATACGTGTAACAACATCTGACCATAGAGCACTCAGTGTTTTAACAGAATCCCAGAAGATGTTTATGTAGTTTTTACTTTGTTGGTCACTGTTATATATATGTGTGTATATGTTATTTACTCCCTGTCTGTATCTGTGTTTTAACTTACTGTCTTCTGCTTTGTCATTCTGTGCTACACACTGAATAGTTTTTGCATGAGACTGTCTACAAATAAACTTGAACTTCACAAATTAATTGACATTTGTTCATATGACATCAAAACAACCTTTTTTGCCTTTCGCTGCCACATTTAATTTTAATAAATATTAAATCTTTGAATTGTTTCATAATTTTAATTAAATTCCAGATTGTCTTAGTACAAGAGTTAATTTTGTGTTATTCTACAACATGCTTACAGGCATGGTTCAACTCAGTCACCATCATTATAACTACACTGGTGTGTTGTTTTAGGAAAATTGTGCCCCCGTGTGGATAAAATTAGTAAGTGTGATAAAAAGGTAGATTATATTCAAGTAATTACACTACATTATATATTATACCATTCATAGTTATATTTAGTTATTTATATTACCAGAAAAAACAGTATAGTCATATGATAAAATATATGTTTGACACATTACTTAATTACATATATATATATATATAATATTTTAATATTCCTGCTTTTTCCTGCTGTCTTTGCTTTATTAATCTACATGGTATTTTGTGCGTGCTTTTATTTGTCTATTTAAAAAAAAATCTGCTTTCTTTTTTTGTCAAAACTTTATCAATCGAAAACAACTCGACAAACAAGGGACCGATATAAAGAACGGTGTGTGAGAAAAATAGCAAAATGTAAACTAAATAAATACAATAATCTAAAATAAATAATAAAAAAATTAAAATTTTCATAAAATCTAATTGTAATGTTTAATCATAGTTTCTCTTTTATTTTTGGTGGGCGGTAGTCATGTGACCGTCCACCTTGGTCATATGACTAAAACTAGAGGCTGAATTTTGGCTCCCAACGTGGATGGTGTGAGGAGAGTATTTCCGTCTTTGTCTCGATCCTTAGTTCTGTTTTTGTCGATTTATTTCGACAGCTCGTCTCTTCGCTCGTCTGTCAG
>NC_066835.1:14025657-14272496 GCF_001640805.2 Lates calcarifer | reverse complement strand
TTATACTATGATATTTTTTGACCGTTTTCATGCCTTACTATACTATGACATTTTTTGAGTGTTTTTGATGCTTACTATACTATGACATTTTTTGAGTGTTTTTGATGCATTATTATACTATGCATTTTTTGACCGTTTTC
Organism: Lates calcarifer; assembly: GCF_001640805.2. Taxonomy (NCBI): domain Eukaryota; kingdom Metazoa; phylum Chordata; class Actinopteri; family Centropomidae; genus Lates; species Lates calcarifer. The sequence continues at coordinate 14,272,356 of NC_066835.1, read as the reverse complement.
ATGCCTTACTATACTATGACATTTTTTGAGTGTTTTTGATGTCTTATTATACTATGATATTTTTGACCGTTTTCATGCCTTAATATACTATGACATTTTTTGAGTGTTTTTGATGCATTATTTTACTATGGCATTTTTTGACCGTTTTCATGCCTTACTATACTATGACATTTTTTGAGTGTTTTTGATGTCTTATTATACTATGATATTTTTTGACCGTTTTCATGCCTTAATATACTATGACATTTTTTGAGTGTTTTTGATGCATTATTTTACTATGGCATTTTTTGACCGTTTTCATGCCTTACTATACTATGACATTTTTTGAGTGTTTTTGATGTCTTATTATACTATGACATTTTTTGACCATTTCTTATGCCTCATATACTATGACAATTTGTGACATTTTTTGACAATTTTTGAGCGTTTTTGAATGTTTGATGCCTTACTAAACTATATTTTTTGAGAGTTTTTGGCGGCCTATTATACCACAACATTTTTTGACCATTTTTGATGCCTTACTACCATGACATTTTTTTGACCATCTTTGACGCCTTATTATACTATGACATTTTTTGGGTGTTTTTGATGCCTTACCTTACTATGACATTTTTTGACACCTTATTATGCTGACATTTTTTGACCATTTTTGATGCCTTACTAGTATGACATTTCTTTTGACCATTTTTGATGCCTTACTATACTATGACATTTTTGAGCATTTTTCATGTCTTACTATACTATGACATTTTGTGACATTTTTTGACTGTTTTCATGCTTTACTATACTATGACAATTTTTGAGTCTTTTTGACGCCTTACTATACTATGACATTTTTTTGTGACCATCTTTGACACCTTACTATACTATGACATTGTTTGACAATTTTTGAAGGTTTTTGGTGCCTTATGATACTATGACTTTTTTTTTGACCATCTTTGACGCCTTACTATACTATGACATTTTTTGACCATTTTTGATGCCTTACTACTATGACATTTTTAAGCATTTTTGGTGCCTTACTATACTATAACTTTTTTTGACCATTTTTGATGCCTTACTACTATGACATTTTTTGACAGTTTTTCATGCCTTATCATACCATGACATTTTTTGACCATTTTTAATGCTTTATTATACTGGCATTTTATTTATTAATTTATTATTTTACTACATTTTACTTCAAAATTTACAGATTTAATTAAATTCATTTGACGTCTTACTATAACGAGACATTTTTACTGCTATTTTGGATTACTATTACTTCTGCATTGCTTTTATATTACTGATTACTTTACTGTTACCTCTAGTATTACATTACATTATACTTTTCTTATTACATATTACTTCTAAAATTACAGGTAGTTTTTACTGTTTCAAACTACATCTAGTAACAGATTACTTTGACTATTACATCTTACTTCTGATATTGCTCATTATCTTTACATTACCTCTATTAATACAGATTACTTGCACATTATTTTTATATTGCACATTACTTCTATTTTTGCACTTCTGATATACTGAATACTGAACATAAACAGTTTAATGTCAGTGCTCTGTGTTCGACAGTTGCTGTAAAGCTGTTTGTGAATTACCTGGAGGCCTCTGTCCTGGTCTTTAAGAACTTCTTCATTGTACGAAGACTCTGTGATCGTGGACTACGTCTCTGATCGTGGACAATGTCTCTGAGATTATGGACAAAGTCTCTGCGATCATGGACAGTGTCTTTGAGATCGTGAACGATGTCTCAGAGATCATAGACGCTGTCTCTGTGATCATCGACAATGTCTCCATGATCGCGGGCAATGCCGTCAAATCGGTGACCCCCGTCTCCGCCGATTCTATCGCAAGGTCTCTACGAAGCATGGGACAATGTCTCTGATCATGGACAACGTCTCTCTCATCTTTGACAAGGTCTCTGTGATCATGGACAACGTCTCTGATCGTGGACGATGTCTCCCTCATCTTCAACAATGTCTCTCCGATCATGGACCATGTCTCACCGATCGTGGACGACATCTCTGTGATCGTGGACGAAGTGGTGGATGAAGTGGTAACACCTGGAGGAAATCAAAGAGAAACATACAAAGGAAAATGATCAATACACTACTACCTATTCCTCATCAACGGTTTAACCAGGAAAACACACATAAATATTCAAAATGACAGCTGAACCACAACATTTAACAAACATTAGAGGCTGTTTCAGAAAATCAACAGTTGACTGTCATCACCTCCTGAAGAACCAACAACAACAAATATTTGGGAAAAAGTCAAATGATTAATGACTGTGTGTCTATCAACTAATCACTGAAGCAATGTGTGTTACTGTGAACTTCACAACAATAATAAACACTATTAGTTAATTTTTGAATGCAGGATTTTAACTTGTGTTGTTTATTATACTTCAGTAAAAAGTCTGAGTATTTCTTCCACCACAGACATATACAGAATCATTACTTCACATTTCAACCTTCTTCTTATTAACACATTTTTAAAATGTAATATAGAAGACTATTTCAGTAATATATGTTTTGTGTTGTTTTTCATTTAACAAATAACAACCAAATTTACAAAGGTCTTAACAGCAGCTTATGTGAAAACTTTTCAGTAAATAAGGTTGTTATAAAGTGTGAAGATATTTTTAAAATCACCCCCTGACCAACAGTTAAAATTAACACACTTATGAACAACTCACTCCAATATGTTATTTGTAGAATTGATAGTTTTGTATGGTGTAGTCTAGTGTGTCTAGCACATACACACAATTAAGAATTTCTGATCATGTAGGATCAAACTGAAGTTAAGATATTTTTCAATCCCATTTTGATTGATCCTTAACAATAACAATAACATTTCACATTTTTATGCCTTACTATACTAGGACATTTTTCACATTTTTATTGCTATGTTGTATTACTATTACTTCTGCATTGCTGTTATATTACAGATTACTTTTACTGTTACCTCTAGTATTACATTAGTGTTACCATTACATAATACTTTTCTTATTACATATTACTTCTAAATTTACAAATAACGTTTACTGTTGCAAACTACATCTAGTAACAGATTACTTTGACTATTACATCTTACTTCTGGTATTGCTCATTACTCTTACATTATTTCTATTAATAAGGATTACTTATACATTATTTCTATATTGCAGATTACTATTATTTTGACACTTTTCTGATATACTGAATACTCAACATAAACAGTTTAATGTCAGTGCTCTGTATTGGACAGTTGATGTAAAGCTGTTTGTGAATTACCTGGAGGCGTCTGTCCTGGTCTCAATGAACTTCTTCATTGTACGAAGAGTCTCTGTGATCGTGGACAATGTCTCTGAGATTATAGACAAAGTCTCTGCAATCATGGACAATGTCTTTGTGATCGTGAACGATGTCTCTGAGATCATAGACGCTGTCTCTGTGATCATTGACAATGTCTCCACGATCGCGGGCAATGCCGTCAAATCGGTGACCCCTGTCTCCGCCGATTCTATCGCAAGGTCTCTACGATGCATGGGACAATGTCTCTGATCATGGACAACGTCTCTCTCATCTTTGACAAGGTCTCTGCGATCACGGACAACGTCTCTGATCGTGGACGATGTCTCCCTCATCCTCAACAATGTCTCTCCGATCATGGACCATGTCTCAGCGCTTGCGGATGACATCTCTGCAATCGTGGACTACGTGGTGGACGAAGTGGTAACACCTGGAGGAAATCAAAGAGAAACATACAAAGGAAAATGATCAATACACTACTGCCTGTTCCTCATCAACAGTTTAACCATGAAAACACAGATAAATATTCAACATTACAGCTGAACCAGAGCATTTAACAAAATAATTTGATGCCTTATTGTACTATGACATTTCAGATGCTTTACTGTACTGTGGCCTTTTTTTTGACCACATACTATACTATACTATGACATTTTATGCTTACTATAATGTGACATTTTTCCTTCTAAGCTTGCTAAGGCAACATTCAAAAGTGCTCCCCCACTGGGCTTAGTTTCTCCTACATGGACGAAATTTGGACCACATATTACATGCCCAGATGTACAAAAAAGTCACTTGATGCTATGACCTAAAACCAACAGAAAGTCAGCCATTTTGACTTTGACACACATTTTTTCTCCATTTGCGGACCTTGTATTGGAACGAACTCCTCTTAGAGATTTAATCATAGTGACTTCAAACTCAGTCAGTATGCTGTTAAAGCCTTTGTGTTTAAATGTTATCGAAAAGCTTGAGTTTTGGTCAAAGAGCTCGGCCGTGGTGTTGTTAATGCTGATATCCAGGAGTAAAGCAGCCAGGTAGCGACGCAACAGAACACAAAAGAATCACAAAACGATGACAACGACATGATAGACCACTATAAAGTGAATTAAAATGACCAGGATGAAACACAAAATTACAAAGAGATGAAAGATGTCGGTAATGTGACTGTAGACAATTACAACAGGAATTTAAACAGACTATCAAGACCTCCATGGGTTTTCACTCGTCCACGTTGGGAGACCACAACCCATGTCAGGGACGCCTCAGTTACGGAAATACAAACACACTCTTACCCACGCGGTGGAAACGACTGAAAATGGAAATTAATTCAAAGGAACTCATTAAAACAGAAGACTAATGCTAACGCTCGCTGCTAACGCTAGCCGCTAGCTACTTAGCTCCTTAGCCTTACCTTCGCGCTGCACGTGTGTTCAGCGTCCAGCCTCACTTGTGTTCGACAAAAAATAGCTTCAAATCTTGTTTTAGCATCCAGGCTTCTTCGGTAATTACGTTTTCTCACAATACTGACAAACAGAGGCGACGGTTCAAACGTTGGTTTTAGTCTGTTTCCAACGCTCGTCTCTCGGCCTAGTTGCGCTCCTCCCAGAGGATCATGACCAATGACAAGCCAACAACAGCAGAAACGCCAATTAGCCAGCTGACTCTATTCGGCCTAGCAACTGTCCAGCCTGTGAAGCTACACAGAGAGAGGGAGAGAGCGCGGAGGGATACAGAGATGAGATGTAGTACTTTAGTCGGACTTTTAAACTACTGCGATTAATTTCATTAACTTTTAACACATTCTTTGTTTGGATAATCAATTAAAATGTGTTTTCTTAACTTTAAAATATTTTATTTGAGGGGGCAAGACATTTGATTAGGGGGCGCTGCCCCCTCTTGCCTCTGCGTAGAGCCAGCCCCGCAAACACCACAAAAAGTATTACAGAAAAACAAACAAAACCCCACAGAAATTAATGAATTCTGACAGTGTACAAAGAGCAGGTACATTTGTTTTAACAAGGACCAATAATGCTTCCTCGCTGTGAGGCAGGTTTTATTTTTGGAGAAATCCAAAATATGTCTGCCCACTACAACGTTAAACTTTAACCACCCACTGATAGACCTGAACCACAAGTCCGTGTAAAGCAGTAATACTAATGCGTTCTGAGTTCACACCACAGAAATGTGCTATCAACCACCCAGCTAAATTTAATTGATAGATTTGTTTAAAAAAAATCTGCAAAAGCATAAAATTAGGTCTCAAAGTCATGAAAAAATAAGGAGCCCTCTCTGCTCTGAGACGCTGGGGGCGTGTCCGCCGGAGGCGCTGAAACCACGCCCACTTTATCACTGAAGCACAGTGACCGTTAGCACCCTGTTAGCATCCTGCTAGCACTTTGTTAGCACCCTTTTAGCATCTTTGATATATGTTTGGTATCAGACTTATTGGACTATATATATATATACATATATATATATATATATATATATATATATATATATATATATATATATATATATATATAATACTAGGGTGAAAGATCATTAACTGGATTTCATCAGTACTTAAAAAAATATAATAGTATATCAGATGTTGATTCGTTCACTCAGTTGCTGCTTAGTCCTTAATTCTGTTACACAGTAAACAGTCAGAGTTTATGACAGTTAAGAAAACAAACCACAGATTCTAGTTTATTTCACTCAATTTGTCTATTTAATATATAAAATACGGTAAAACATACGCAAAAAGGATAAGGTTTCAAGGGACTTGGATACTTTGGTACAACAAACACTTTTTTGTAAAAGCGGTATAGAATTTCAATAACATATCAGTGCATACTTTGTATATGAAAATATACACAAATTGTATATCATTCTCAAAAAACAACAAAAAGAAATATTTTCTTTACAACAAAAACCCAAAGCAGACTAGCTCAACACAATATATTAGCTATAAATTTCATCTTTAGTATTTCATATGCTACATTATTCTGAGTTGTTTTAAAACTCATTTGTGATGCATGTCCTTTATCATTACTGTACGTAACATAACTTTAGTTGTTACCTGTATCCCATGCATTTACATTTTTCAAATTTCATGAATTACTAATTTCAGTTGTTTCCCGTTTTTATAAATATATTCTATATCTTAATTAAAATTGCAGCATTTAACTGGTATTTCCTTCATTGCATTTGCTAATACCACAATAACTGATCGTGCAATTTTCAGCAAGTTGTTTCAAAAAAGGAAACCAGTACTATATGTTTATGATAAGGAAAGTAAAGTAATAGAGAGAAAATAAAAACAGTTGGCTATCCTACACAAAATCGCAATAAAATAAAAGCTCCATAATAATATCATTATAATAATAGACAATGGAACTGTCACCAGCACAAATTAATCCAAAAATAGTGAGATTCTAAAAAACATTGTACACAACAAGTAACAGGGTGCAGGTTTTCATTTCTCATATAGATTGTCTTGTGACTACACTGCTAGATTGGACAGAGAACCTTTTTGTACATGAACAAACCTGTGAGAGGCAGGATGCCAAAGCCAATCGATGTGGTGTCACATTTCAGTCAACCATCAGCGCCCACAAACAAAAAGAATTTCTATGGAAATTAATTTTTGTAAAAATGGAAATGACTGTGTGGTAAAAGAGGAGATTGTTAGCTGTCCGAGGGCACCTGTTGAATCTTTAAAGGAGTTGTCTGACATTTTGGGATATATGCTCATTCACAAAGATTTGATACTATCCGCCCATTAAATATGAAGCTACAGCCAGCATCTGGTTAGCTTAGCTTAGCATAAAGACAGGAGACAGGGAGAAACAGTTAGTCTGGCTTTGTCTGATGGTAACAAAATGTGCCTACCAGATCCTCTAAAGCTCATAATTATCATGTTATATTGCTTGTATGATTTGCACAAAAATTGAAATGTAAAAGTAAACCCCACTGTTAACCTTGTTACCATATCACTTAATTAGCCTAAATTTGCTACTTTTGCAGTGTTATGAAGTCAGAACAAACAAACTTATGTATAGCTACTTTTAAATTAGCTTAATTGATTACAAGTTGAGAGTTAATATTGGATTTTATTCCAACTAACTTCCTGGCCTGTAAATGGCCTTACAGCCATTTGGCCAAGAGTTTACAACATGTAATGATATAGGCCTTTATATTATGTATTACAATAAAGGCTGATCCTATCATTTCCTAAGTTAACCAGCTGCTGGCTGTAGCTTCAAAGTTTCTCCAACATAAGTTTATTGAAAGTGTTGGTTAAATTGTTTTCCAGTGCTGATTGAAAAAAGAAAACACTAATAACCTGAAATCAGCAGAATAAAAAGCTACCCGCCATGCTGCGGAATGAAGGACGGAAAAATGACCTGATCATGGAAAACATCAACAATACTGGCGTTAGACATGTGTTCACCTTCGTGAAAAGGTCATAGAGCACTGTGATGTTTTTTGTTTTTTTGTTTTTTTCCCCGGCACTCGCCACAAACCCACAGTGTCTGTGTCAAGCACTGCTTTTGCACACTGCGCTGTGGGCTGCAACTAATCGCACCAAACAGCATCACTTCATAAAGCAGCCGCCTCGCCCACGCTGACTTAAAAGTGTAGGATTGCTTAAGTAGATAATCAACAGTCAACAAACAGCAGCTGAAACACCAGTCTGCACTTACAGCATCAACTGGAGGAAGGGAAAAAAAGTCAAGCAATCAGGAGCGACGTCCTGCTTGTAGGCATAAACAACCTGTGTACACACACTCATACACAAACTTGAAATGGTTGTACTAGAAAATATACAATTAAACAACAAACACAGCACTTGGTAGCCAATTTCTTGACTTAATTTCAAAACAAAAAAAGGCATAATCTGTGTCTCTTAAATGTGGAAAAGATTTTACATGGTTGATCAAAATATGCGTAAAATATGTGTATTGTCTCTTAAGTACACTATGTGTGAATGGCAGTGTCCTAATAATGACTTTGTGTTATTAAGGTGGACAATTTTACTTAGATCGTGGGTTTTAAAAATATGTGGTAGGAGAATATGATGACACCACAACCAAGCCAGGCCTCTGTGAGTGAGAAGACAGAAAGTGCACACACCATCAACACTAGCATAAAATAGGTTTACTGAAACAAGTCCGATCCACCAGCACTACCTAGTGTGGCGTAACCCCTGCACCGTAGCTCGAAACATATCAAATTCACACTCATATATGCAAACAGATCCACTGAGAATCAACACATTGCTTGTTTTTAGGGATACCTAGCAAAGTCTATGCAAATATATTCATATGTACATACACATTGTTGAAGCTGAAAAGCTATTGTACTTTGTCGCCAACTGAAGCGGTAGAAATATAGAAAATGTCTTTTTCCTTTCACTTTTTGAAACACAGCAAAGAGCTAAGGAGAGCTAGAGAGAGCTAAAGAGGACATCAAAGCTTTTGTATAAGGAGTGAGTTTTATACAAAGTCAGAATTCCTACTTCTGGACGACTAACGGACCTTCAAAACAGATTTTTTTAAAATACCAACAGATAGAGAACACTTGGACTGAAAGAACCAAATACTTCCCTACCCCAAAAAAGCCACCAGAGGCTCAAAAAACTCATACTATGCTTTTAACTGGATGGCATCTACTTCTGGTTATACGCTGAGTGACTGGCTGGATTTCTGCTGCGACAATTTCCATCCAAGTTCCACTAGAGATGAGGTGAGAGGACGGGAGGAGCACCCAGTCTGAGGAGAGAGTGTGACAACAAACTCAAAGCCTGAAAAGCATCGACAGTTTTCTAGTTCTCGTCGTTTTCCGTGAGTGATAATTCGTCAGTGTCCCTGCACCACCTTGTGCGAGAGGCATTTGGCATTTTTTTTTTCCCTAAAGAGAGGTTGATATTGGCACTCTGGCAAGGTGCTCCACTCCACAGCCGCAGAGTGCCACCTGAGGGCTTGGGCCTGCCTTGGTGTGCGAGGTCGATAACTCTGGCAGCGAAAAAATCCATTTACAGTGAAGTATCCTTACCTAGAAAACCCTGTTTGAGTCTGTTTGCTCAGTGCCAGATAGATGCTCAGTCCTCAAACGTGTCCAGATAAAGTTATTTCCAATAGTGCAGTTTGGAAGTTACTCATGGAAGAATGGACAACACACACAATCCAAATGGATTTCAAAGAACAGGAAGTGGCAAGTCATACGGCAGAAGGCCCATAATGTTGACAAGCCACAAATCACATTGTGAACAATGTAGCAGAGCTCAGTGTAAATACAAGGTGATGCAGAAACCATGTGAAAGAGAAATGTTTTTATGGTTTCGTCAGATTGCAAAAAGAACATCTTATTTCTACTAAAAGAAATTACTATACGGGAGTCCATTCAAGCAAGAAGGCTTTAAAAATCTACTGTCCCTCTATTCAAGGGGCCTAAATATCCAGCTGAGCATTAAGCCATCCACCCCTTACTCAGAGCATGATCCCCACAAAGATTTTTATTTTTATTTTTATTTTTTTATGGGTTTTTTTTTGGCAAAGCCTCATAAGTCTGGGTGCCAGCAGCTGAGTTGTATAATTTTGGAAAGAGGCAGATGTGTGATGATAGTGTCACATGGCAGTGGGGTTGGGGCAGTGGGGGGTTAAAGATGAGTGGGGAGGGTGTGTGTTGTGGGTGTTTAAGTGTCACCATAATTTCACAGGGGCAGGGGGGGCGCGGGGGTGTGTGCAGGGAGGTGGTGCTGGTGCCTCTATGTGACCCAGGTGTCCAATCTCATGCGCTTAATGTTTCCTCCCTCCTGCTCTGGCTCGTTTGACGCCCTGAGGAGTTCGGCCGATGGGCTAAAGTCGGGCGGCACGGACCGGCTGGTGGGACCTGTTGTGCCGGCCGTGCTGTTGCTGCCACTGCCGCCGCCTCCACCTGCACCTCCACCACCTGCGCCTCCACTGCCACCGCTGCCTCCACCGGCTGCACCGGTGTCATCGCGATCGCTGCCTTCGAAGGAGCTGGCGTTGCTGCTCACGCTGTCTGCAGGCGAGCGGCCAGTCGGGGGCTCCAGGCACAGCAGGGAGCCGGGGTACTGTGGCGGAGCGGTCAAGATGGCTCCCCCTGAGGTCGAGGACGGCGTGGTGGAGGAAGGAGGAGGGCAAGGGGTGCTGCGATCCCGGCCGGGCGAGACGGGCTCTGACTTGATGCTCACACTAGAATTTGTGTTAACGGTCAGCATGGCGCCTTGAGGTATATGGGTCACCGGCCTGAGAAAAAAGTCACGGAGAACAGAGAGAGGAAGAAAATGGAAGATAAGGGGCAGAATAAAGAGGAAAGGTGAGGAAAAAACACATTGATTGATTGATTAGCCACTTGGCAAAGGCACATAAGAAGCTGGAGGGCCACTCGCATCAAGACAAAAACCCACATTACAAGGCACAGCACCAACAAGGAAAAGCCACACTTTATTATTCAACAGTCCAATCAGTTTTGAGCCTTTTCAAAGCAGAAGTTAACACCCCCACTGTTCCCAAAAGATCAACAGAACAGCCCAGGAAGCATGAAATGATTTGTGTGACAGGGTGGTTCGCAGTGAGTCAGCTATGATATGATGAAACTACAAATGATAAACAGAAAATAATCTCGGGTTAGAGAACATGGCGGAAACCGGAACTACGTCTCTTTCCTGTTTGACTGCAGACAGCACCAGACATGCTTAAGGAAGGGAGCCAGCCAAAAGCGCACAGACACACAGGAAAAAGGAAGTGTGATACAGTACCGGCCCAACCACTCATCTCTACCCAAGAGCAGGTTGGACGGAGAGCCAACACTGTGTGGGAGAAAAAATGTTGGAGCCCAAATCAAAAGGGAAGAGGTGGATTAGAAGGCATGTGTGGAGAAAAGTGTGAAACATTATTGCGAGCAAGGTTTCTGCAACAACAGCAATAATGTTAATAATGTTTTAGCATCAGAAACGCAAAGATCCTAAATCTGCTGAATTTTTGTTCCAGTTTATATTAAAAATCCAGACCTGAAAATCTTGTTTTCTGATCTACAAACACAGTGCATGAAGCATTTACACAAGAATAAACGCGTGACATTCTTTGTATCTCACTAAACAGTGTGTATGGTGGCCCTTAAAGACACAAATGCACACAAGAGTGAATGCAAAAAAGTCAGTAACATCTAGGTCAGCCTTTTTCATTCTTAATAAAGCAGTATCCTGTTTAAATGAAGAATTATTACAGCATAAAATATGAGGGAAGAAAATAAGGAAATTGACAGTTTGATATCTCAAAGCAGAGGGCTTAAAATTTTTTGACTACACACATAATAGCTTAGAAATGGCAGTATTCTTAAATCTGTGCATAAAGGTAACCACTGCTGCAGTGTTAAGGTAGAAATAACCTAATTCAGTAACTACATTTTTGATCAAAAGCAAACAGATATGTGCAGAGTTTAAAAAGCTCATCAAAATCAGTGTCCACAGTGTTAAGAAATTACTATTTAGACCAGATATTTTAATTTCATATAGCTTGTGCATTGTCTTTTATCTTATAGTATATGAGTATCTTTAAAAAGCCCTTACTGAAAAGTTGCATTCTCCTTGTCTTTGATGACAATGATGAAAATGACAAGAACCTTCATATTTTTAGAGTTAAAGGTTCAGAAAGTTTGTTATAAGTTACTAAAATAAATGTATGGCTGCCTCTCTGGCTTGTATACTGTATGTAGGTTGGCTTTAGACAGGAGCCCTTCAAATATAAAATGGACTACAAACACCCCCTACAGACAAGGTCATGACATTTCACACACGCAACACACTAGTAGTGGCTGTTCACCTCAGATTTGCAGCCAGACTGGACACCTGGCTAGACAGCTCGCTGCTCTGTTTGTCCACGCCCCACATGCTGTGGACAAGAGGAGAGAACACACTTCAAGGATCTGGTGTTCATGCCACCAAAAACCCAAACCTGAGAAACCAGCAGTGCTCTGTCACACTGATACTGATGCAGCACTACTTAAACATTATTCTTAACATGTTCTCTAATACAGTACTTAGTCTTTAAATATCTGCCATTGGTGTTTCCAGCACAACAGAACTTTAATTAAATACTTCCTAGAATAAAGTGCCATTAACTTGACACTGCCTTTGACTTTGTATCTGGAAAGTTACCTGTAATTAAAATTGCACTAAAATCAAATGGAGTTACTGCATCTCTCACAGATGGCAGAGGTTTTCACTTCTTCACAGTAAAGTTTTGAATTAAATTTTGACTTGGAGATAAAATAACATGGAGGTTTGTTAAGTCCTGAAGTTGCAAGGCCATAAAACAACGGTGTGACTATAGATATGTGTCTAGCCAATATGAGGTTTGTGACAATATTATACCTGAATATATGAATTCTCAAACATTATTTTCATGTTTTATCTCCACACTCATTCCTTTTATAACCATTTATTACTTGTACTTACAGACTGCAGCTATTTATCAAACCTTACCCGAGAAAAATGTGTACTGAATATGCAAAGAAAAAGCTGTGTAGCTCTTTAAATTTACATTCTTTGTTAAATACTGTCATTTTAAGCTGCCAGTCACTGTCACATCTTAATAAGAATGAGGAGGTAAAACTTGTCACTGTATAAACCTTTATGAAGTTCTCTTAATTTACTGAAATGGTGTCTATGCATGAGCTGTGTATTACATTAGGGTTGGGACTAGTTACCTGAATGCTACTTGTATATTAATTTCTTTGAGACAGTAATCTCTCTTCCTCCCTCCAAACACTGCACATCATTTCATCTTGCTGAGGTGTATCACCACCATAAAAACTGAATTGTGTTCAGGTTGATGTTATGAAGACGTTGAGATGGTGAGATGCTGGTGAGAGACCAATTCACCAAAAAGTGAAGTGTGAATTGTTTGCATATAAGGTTATGGTATGGATATCATGCAAGCTGCCTGGGAGGGTCAGTAGTTCAGTGTGTCAGCATTAAGAAGGTTATAAGTAGACTGAGATCTATCATCATGCTGTTCGCCAGAAGTATCTCCATCGCCCCACCACCGTCATCCCCAACACTGGCTGCGAGCAACAGGAGAACCAGGTTTGAAGAAGAGACGCAGCACAGATGAGAAAACAAGAGAGGACTTACACCAAGTTGCTGAGTGATGCAAGATTAAGTTGCTGTTGTTGCTGCTGCTGCTGTGTTTGCTGTTGCTGCTGCTGTTGTTGCTGCTGCTGCTGCTGCGGTTGCTGGGAAACAGCCTGCTGCTGTTGCCATGTGGACACACTGGTTGGCAACAAGCCACCAGGTGATGCCAGTGCATGTAAAGCAGTGATGTCTGCACTGGTCAGCTGGTACTCTGAGAGAGGAAAAAGAACGTAAGAGTCACAACAACAAGACTTTTATTTCTACTGGTTTATTTTCTAACACTAGGTTCTATCTTTTCACCATACGCTCGCTCACACAGTATGTTTGGTTCACCTGTGTTGTATGCTGTTGGCATGGCGGAGAAGGGCAGCCCCTGTGCCAGGAGGCTCGGTGTGGCTACAGAGACCACCGGTGTGGTGAGGGTTTGTGCCACCTGGGCTCCAGCTGCCAGCCGCTGGGCATTCTGCCAGAGAGGACAGCAGCATGTCAGTCACAGCAGAAACAAAGAACCAGATAAGATGTTTAAGATGTTACCTAAAGCTAAAGCTAGCTAACTTATTTCAATAATGTAAATTCCAACATGCTGGGAATGACAATGTGCTTATGGCTGGATTAATAATGACGAACCGAGTCAAGTAAATCTCAGAGTTGAATGGATTTACTATCAGGAGGTTCTTGATGACATGCATCAAAAACAGTTCTGAGTGAGCCGTTAATGTTGATGTATTACATTGAAGGCAATCTGTTCAACCCTCAGTTATGTTTATGTGTTAGACTAGGTTTAAGTTAAGCGAACAAGCTTGACATAAATTATTTACATTACATTTGTGTTTCAGATGTAAATGTTACATGTTAAAAAAACAAAATAAGACAACTTAAAAAAACAAAACCTAAAATGAGGTCTGTCATTTTCAACTTCAGGTATCACAATGTGAATTACTGTATTTACTGCTTGTTAATTATCTAATGATAAAATTATTCTGAAAATTCCAGATTAATTTCTCATACAAATTTTTCAATCATGTACTTAGGTAACAATAGGGCTGCAACTAACAATCACTTTAATTTATCAAATAACCTGTCCATTATATTCTTGATTAATTGATTAACTGTGTGGTCTACAAAATGTTGGAAATTTGTGGAAAAAAATCTTTCAAATTTCATATTTTGTTCAACTATCTGTTTCAAAACTCATAAATATTTAGTTTAATATCATAGGACTAGAATAAAAACCAACAAATCTCCCCTTCCCTTAAAAAAATATATTTTTCAAATTGTGGCAGATTAATTTTCCATTAACAGACCAACAGATCAATTTATCATTTATCAACTAATCATTTCAACTGTAATACTATCTCCTATACTGTACGGACTGTACATGCTGTATTTTATACTCTATTTTCCAGAGACTGACAACATATCAGAATAAACTCAAATGGTTTTACTGAGATAAATTATAACTCTCCAGTTGTTCAAACAGATTAAAACAAGCACTGAAAGTTATATCTGCAACTGTTATGACCAAGATCTTGTTGAACTTTTAATTGAATGTGCAGCTAATCTCATGTTTCTCCAGTGGATGTCACTAAAGGCCTTACAGTTTGCTGCTTGGGTGCACTCCACTATAGTACGCTATACTTTTTATGTTTCAATCATTCACTGTAAGAGAAGGCTAATGGGGTTCAAACCTGCTGCCTGCTCAGTGTTTGCACATTAAGCCAGACATTTAAATGACAAAATATTCAGTGTTTCTCTGACACAGGTGCAAAAGACATGCTACTAGATTTGAGAAACTACTACCATGAGATTTTATTATTATATACCTGAGCTGAAAGACAGAAATCTCTGTAGAAGCACAACACTCCAGAGCCTGGTTCGGCTGAATTATATCACAGATAAAAGCAATCTGAGCTTCTTTGTGGTAGAAAAAAAACAAAAGATCTGCATATAAAAGGCCAGAGATACAATAACTCTGGTCTGGAAATACTCCTCTATATTGTGAGACTGATCACCCTGAGAGGAAACATTCAGCTAGAGGTATGACTGTAACACTGAATTTACAGAGAAAGAGGAGGAGGAGATAGACCGGAGAGAGGGGCCAGATTCAATTAACTGCCTTTGTGAAGAAGTGAGGAGGGGCGGCGGGGTGAGAGTGATGAAAATGAATCACTATCCTGTGGAAAATTAGATTCCTGCCTGTCAACTTTGAGCAGAATTGTAAAACAGGGAAATGACGATCAGCAGCAGTGGCAGAGGGCAGCGACCACCATCCCTCTTTCAGAGTAAATTCAGCTTAAATTAAAATAAGATTTTACAGGATAACAATCTTTCTCAATTTATTACAATTCTTATTATTTTGATGTAAATAATGATTTTATTTTACCAAGTTTACAGGGCTGTAACTAAAGATTATTTTCATTCATTTCATTTTTTTTTTATCTGACAGACAGTCCAGACCCCAAAGATTCAGTTCATTCTATTATAAGACAGAGAAAAGCATCAAATCCTCACATTTGAGAAGCTGAAACCAGAAAATGTTGAAAAAATGACTGAGATTTTTAAAGTAGTATCTATTAATAAACATACTAACTGATTAAACAGCTACTGAAGCAGTTATTATCTGGTTTCACAACATAGATTAGGAGGCACAGATTCCCGAAATATCAAATAATTAGTTAACATGTTCTGTTTTTGTTGTCAAAGCTTTTGAGCTACATATAAAGATGTAACTGAGGAAAACCGTTGAGTGAAATGCCTTTAATGTAATGCCAGTTATTTGTTTTTTAACATGTCTAATTGACAATTTTGGCTGAGGGTGACAATGAGAGTTGGTGTGAGTGTCAGTGAACAGGGAACATGCTCTGTGGTGCTTCGCACCTTGATGCCAAGTGAAAAAAGACACCCATGCTTTAAGTGGAATCATAAGATGAAGTAAATGGGCCTTGTTGAAAACTGATGGGATCACTCAAGGACAATTCTGTTGATCACTGTGAAGGTCTATATTACACAGACTTTTCAATTTTTTTCACGGAGATCATGATCCTAGCACTATAAAAATGCTCAAATGACACAACTATGAGCCCTGAACGACATGCAGTCAGGGCAGGGAACCACAAACTGAAGACCATCCCAAGAAATGTCAGTGGAGCAAGACCGAAAAAACGATGACAAACTCTTGTACAGTATTGTAACCATGCTAATAATGTGCGGATAGTCAATAGTCATTGACTCATGCGAGTGACTGACGTGGGGAAAAATCACCTCGTTTACCAATTCCAGCTCATCCTCTGTCTGCAAAGGGTGGTGACAGAGAGGGTTACAACTCTGATTCAGGTATGTGACTAAAAGTTAATAGAGTCATTTAAAAAAAAGGGAAAATAATAATAAAACCACTTACTGCAGGTACTTTGCTGATGTTGGTAGTTTGTTTAGCAAAGTTTACATTGACATAATTCTGTGCAGGCTATTCGTTAAATGTGTGGCGGTACAGTACCTTCACTCTGCCTGTTTAAGAGCTTTTGATTGTATCACAGAATCTTCATATTCAACTTTATGTCCCAGTTTTGAAGAAAACATGGAGGAGAAGTCTAAAACCTAACCTTAGAGCATTAGTTTTTTTGGGGGGGGGCACTTGGGAGAACAGCAATAAACTGTAAACACATTAGTGTCTATTTCTACATCAAACAGACATGAAACTATTATCAATCATTTGGAGTCATGTTTCTAGTCAACTATTGAATGTAAACACAATATTCACTCTGTTTTGTTCTCAACCAACAACAGAGAAAACATCTGGCGGTTTACCTCCTGAGGAGTGACACTTTCACAGTCATTGTAAAAATAAAAATACTGATTAAAGCAGCTTGAGGTCTGAAAAAAATTGGAAATTTGAAAATGAACAAATCCATTACAACAGGACAAACTCATCTGCTGAGGAAGATTGTGTGATATCATCAAAACCTCCAGTGACACTGTTTTGGCAACGACTATGTCCAAGGTCAAGGATGAACTTTCAATCTCAAATGAAATATTGTTTTCATGACCTACAACGGTTGGTGGCTGGTATACACCATCAAACAGTGGCTATAAGTAAAAATGGGTGCACCTCTGAGTTCAAAGAGTTATGAAAATGTTCAGGTTATGAGAAATCTCATCAGTATGTCAGTGGGAGTTCGCTGATTCATCCAAGACTTTATAAACTTTGCCAGACTAAATAAAGAGCCGTTGTTGGATCTCATGTGTGTAGCACAAATCTCTGCCCCCCCCCAGTCTCTACTAAAAACAAAAATGATGGCAAACAGCCTCTGACACAATGTTCACCTTCATTTCTTGGATTCTTGGATTTCATTTGATAAATCAGCATAAAGTCCATGTGTTCTGTGTAATTTCACATCTCACTTATATCTCTTCTCATGTCTCTGATGAAATCCTCAGGGGTTTCAGGTTCAGGTATGTCTTTTCTTTGTTATCCCTAGTTCTTAACAATTTCACCTAACTTAGCTTTTAAATAGAAGTGAGAACAGTTATGCCCTGTACAGTGTCATCATTAAAGGATCAAAATGTTAACCAAAAGGACCCAGACAGCACAAGTTCGGCTTGGTTAAGCTCACCATCTGCATGAGGCTCTTTCCGCCCTGTGAGGTGATGACTCGGAGGTCTGGCTTGCGGCTGTTGACCATCTGGGGGCTGGGAGGTGGGGGTGGAGACTTGGCCGGAACTACTTTCCCCAGACTGTTGCCGTTGGAAACGGTGAGGAGGCCTGGGGAGGCCCTGGCACTAGTGTATCCATTAGCTGCGGGGAGACAGAGGTGCGAATAGACAGAAATCAATAGGAAAATCAAACAGGTGAATGCAGACAGCAGGGAATGGCCACTGTGTGCGCACTCGAAGTTGTGTTAAAATAATCCCCTGGAGGTTTCTTTTCTATTCTGAGAGTAATTTGAAAGGCATGTCAATGTTGACAGAATAAAGTCTTTGAAAAGCCAACATCATGTCATGCAATATAAAATTCTCAGTCTAATGAGACCTAAATAGATGATGTTCAAACATTTTGTGTTAGAGAAAGATTATTAGACAAAATATCAAGACAGATTTATATTAATCTGTCTTTGAAAATCTTATGCAGTCTCTTCTTTGAGATATCTATGTTTCTGCAAATAATAAATAAAATTTTGCAGCTAAGAGATATTTCATTTTCACTCTTAAATATTGAGTGTACAAAAACATTTTCTAATGCAAACATTTAAAAGAAGAAACTAAAGCGTAATTTCAGTTGAGAAAAAAAATGACGTGTGCCATAATGTTGAATAATGATCTGTAAAGCTGACTACACGTTCAAGGGGAAGTACTGGGAATCCCATGCATGTCTGTTGATGTTACTGATGGCATCCCCTGATCCCTCCAAGGCACAATCACAGATGGTGCAGAGGAAGAGAGGAGGAACCTTGGAAAGGATATGGGATGAATACAGACAAGACTATAGGAGAACACTTAGCAATGAAAAAGAGGAAAATAACTAAAGGATAAAGCCAGTTCAGGTTTTGAACAAATATAGTTGTACTCACGGACTGGACTGGGGCATCCTCCATTTGAATTATTCAGGTCGCCTCCGAGAAGAGCACCTATTGATAAATAGAAAGGATTATTATTGTGCAGCCTCCACAAGTCCATACTTAAGAACTAAAAGGACACTAGGGGCTTTCACATTTTCTGAAATACACTCTACATATTTCTGTTATTTCTGGTAAAAATGTAATGTAAATGTAATAAGAAAAGTGCACAAGGCCATCTACAGTGCAGACGAGTCATGCTGTACACTTACACATTATAAAAACGTTTTTTTTTTTTATCTTATCTAATTTTTATTCTCAATATTTATTTTTTCTTTAGATTTACTCTTGTTCTAATAATTATTCTTTATTACACATTGCACCTTTTAGCACAGCCTGAAGAGGCTGCCATCCTGTGTTTCACTACACATACTGTTAACCTTTGAATCTTTAATAATCCAGAAATAGAAACTCTACAGTAATTAGAAGCCACAGTTATTGACTCCAACAGTAAAGCTATAAACAAGCAATTAAGAAGGTAACACAAAAGTTTTTTTGTTTTTTTAAATCTACGTAGGAGTAGTTGTTCAGCAAATGTCACACACAGCAGATTAGTCAAGAGTAAAGGAATGTGCACCTCTCCCTGAGGAATTAAGCAGCTCATTACTTGTAATATTGAGGAGGTGGATACATAATGTTATCTACTGTAAGTCTGTGGTTATCTAATAACAGTGAATAACAACTGGTAACAATGGTTACAATCATCATTATGTTATTCTTAAGGTGGTAAACATGAAGTGGAATTTAAGGAAGAGCAGATAGTGTAAAAGTAGAACCATTACTGAGCTAAAGGGAGAAACTTTTGCCCACAATGATTTATTGTAGGTGATTTATTCTGCTGATATTTGTTAGTCTACAGACGACTTCAGTCTTGCCACACTCAGCAGAATATCACTTGCTCACCTGCACTGGCTGGTCGCTGTGGCAACCCAGGAGACACCGTATTTCTCTGAAGAGCCGGTTGCTGTGGTGACAGGAGGTGGGTATCCGTGAGCGACGATGATGTGACATAGGAGGTAGTTACCAGTGCGTTTCCAGGGTTACTGAATTGCAGTGTGCTTTGATTGGATGCCTGGACTGTGACTGGCATGGAGAACGTCTGGGGCGGAGCTGTCGACTGCTGCAAAATGGAAAGTGAGAATTTAATTTTTCATTTTAACTGTGAGAAAACTCACAGTTCCATTGCTGCGACATCATCTTTGAGACCAAAGCATGACTGGTTTTTCACCTTATAACCTGCAGTAACTGATGTTTTTAGCCACTTTGGAGTTCTTCTACATTTAGTGTTTTAAAATAACAAAAAAAAAATTAAAAAAGCAATAATTTAATTCCACTGGGTAAGTTTAACTTAGAGATATAGTGAAGCATCATCATCATATAGTAATACAAGTAAAAATAAAGTATATACAGCTGTGAGGAATGAAAACAAAGCTGGACACATAGGGCCAGAAGGAAAAAAATAGTTATCTCTGGTTTCTTGCCTTCTGCAAAAGAACCTAGTGAAAAAAAAATGTGTGAAACAAACAATTAGAGGAACTTCACATCAGTACAGTAGCTGTTTCCTGTCAGTGTACTCAAGCCAAACAGAGAATAACAACAGACAAATGTTTGACCAAGAAGTCTGCAGTCAAGAGAAGCAGAACAAAGAGTAATTACAGCTTACTCTGTATGAAATATGAGAACATTAGGTGTCAAGTGCAGGTTAGATGACTTACTCCGTAGCGTTTGAAGAGAACATCCAGGTCCTCTGTGGTCTTACGGTACTTGTCATCATTTAGGGGACTTTGGTCAATGGAGTCTTCACCATCCGGCTCTGGACTGTCACAACCGTTGAAGCCTTTCTTTCTCAAAGTCTGTATAAGCAAAAAAGAAAGTAAATGAGTGAGAGTCACTGAAATTGCTAGGAATATCTATAAAACAAACTTATCCAAGTGTGAATAATGCAATAGTAGTAAGAACTGTGATATTTTCACTCTTGAATCTTCTTTTCACAGTGAATCAAAACACAACTAAATGATAACTAACTATACACGTCTTCATACCTCACTGATCCTGGTGTTTTTCATGAAACACCTAGCCCAGTCACTTATGTAGCATATGACTACATGTCTATCAGATTGCATGGAGTAAGCCTGTAGTATCAAGCTAATGACCATAAATATCAACTGCCATCTTAACTCTGTTTTAGGGTGCAGGCTCCCTGCAAAAATAAAAGTGACGATAAACAAACAAAAGTTTTTAGATCGCCTAAAAACTGCTGATGTGATGGATTTACCTCAATGATATCTGCGTTGGTCCGGCTCTCGTGAGGCTCATTGTACTCTGTGTATTTGAGCAAGACCTTGTCCATGTCAGTGCTGGCGTACTGGAACAGCTTGTTCGCATGGTTGAAGATGATCAGAGCAATCTCGCAGTCACACAATACACTCAGCTCATAGGCTTTTTTCATCAGGCCAAACTTTCGCTTTGTGAATGTCACCTGAGGGGAAAACAGTGGCGACAGTTATATGTGAGTTTTGGTTAAGTGGTCTGAAATGATTTGTTGAGGCTAATAATTTGTACCACACATTCTTTTTAGAAACCAGTGAGAAAACTCACTGAAGGCACTCTCTGATCATGTTTCTCATTTCTTTTTCAGGGTCAATTAATTATAAAAACTCTACAGCAGAGAATTCTACATCGGTCTTCTGCTATTGACACACAAAGCAGTACAGCTATTTACTATACATGTAGTCAAAAGAGCTGCATTGAATCATTATTTTTCCCTTGATTTTTCAAGCTCATGACTAAAATAAGAAGAGGATGACAAATAGATTATACGTTTAACAATTACAGTGACTGTCCAGTCACGTTTTTCTTGGTGGCTCCAGGTGCCACTAGATATGATCCATACAAAAACGTGCTGTACATGTACATTTTACTCCTCGGTTCAACTGAAAACATTCACAAAAACTTGAGGAATGTGAATAGGTTCATTTTCAGCGCCAAAGCAAAAGGCCAAAAGTACAGAGGCACAGTTTTTTCACTGGTTTCCTGTTGTCCAACTGGTTAATGGTGAGGTGGGCAATTATAAACTGAATTTAAACTTTGAATTATTTGCATGTGCCAACATTATGGTAACACAGATTAACAGATTCTGTATTATATGTATATTTTTAAGTGCCAAAATGTTGAGATGTTTTGAGTTATTTAACAATGTTTCAGTGACACTATCAACTGAATTATGCTTCAGACAAATTCTTCTAAATGCCTTACATCACAACAATTTGACTGGAAATCACTTGTGATCAATTTACTGATTTAAATTGGAACAAATACAGTATTTACTCATTGAAATGGTCCAGGATCTGTCAGAGCAGAATTTACAGTCAGAGCTGTGAGGAGCTGTAACTGGGATTATAACTTTAAAAAAACATTTTGCGATGGTTCACAAAAAGTTTATCAAGAGGGGAAAAAAAGAAAAATTCAAATTAACATTTTTGTAGGACTACTCATCAGACTCAAGCGAGCAAACAAGAAGAAACTTGGTCGGAGAGAGAAAAAGAGCCACCCTGAAGGAGGAACAGAGCTCACAGCTGTGATTGTGAATCGACCCAAACAATCCAACAATTGATGCAGCTTTTACCAATCTGGGCTGTATAACAGAGGAGCAGAAAGAAAGCCACTTTTGGAAAAAATTGACACATGACAGAGAAAAAAAACTGCGAACATGAGGAAAAATGTGATGAAACTTTTCAGCATGATACAAAGCACTCTATTTGGCAGAGCCTAGACTCCTCTCGTCACCCATCCAACATCCTCACTACTGTGAAGTGGGGTAGCAGCCTCAAGCAGTGAAAACTTGTGATGAGAAGGGAAACAGCAAATGGAACTGAAAAAGGCAAACTCTTGGGGAGAGGACAGCCTGCATTACAGTACTAGAGACCTTTCCCTACAGAAAATATGGATGTCTAAATGGGACAATGACACAACTATAAATCAACGCTAGAGTAGTTTCAGAATGAAAAAACTCTGCAGAACCAGAGGAAAAAAAAACTGTGACCTAACTGTATGATTTCCTCATGTAAAACATTCCTAGTGCCTCAGACATGTAGTGAAAGAACAAAAACCTCAGTATCTCAATACCACAAACCACACAGCATGACATCAGTAAACTGTACCTTATGACGTGATTTTAAGTTGATGCTCAGTTTCTTTTCACTTCACACACTGAGCCTTTCCATGTCTGTGATGACCATAATTTTCAATATTGTTTTATAAAATGGAAAAATAGTGCCATAAATGCCTAACATGTTTTTTTTTTTTTGACACTGTGCTGCCTTGTGGATTACTTTTTTGTTTTTTCGAAATGAGACACACACCACTCAATCAAAAGTCAATCAATAAGATTAATTTTGGCAGTATTAAGAACACATTTACTTTTGTCTTTATGAGACAACATGGAAAAGGGCTTTAATTGCACACCATTTAAACTGCAGGGTTGATTTAAACATATGTAGACTGAGCAGATCATTTTCCCTCTAAGTCAGGTTACCATGGAGACATACATTAACCCATATTGCTGCACTGAGCAAATGGTGTGCTTTTAGAACAAAAATTAATTGCCATACAAAAAACAACCTCTACCTTTAAGGCAACATTGACAAGCAATTCTCTACAATACAGAACAACAATAAGTCAAACTCCATCTACTGAGGAAGATCATGTGATACGACCAAAAGCAGAATGAATGGACCTTCAGGGGTGATTGTTTTTTCAACTAAGAACAAATAAAAAGTCATTCTCTTTTGACATAAGTCAAAAGAGAATTTTGACAAAATTGTTCATGACCCCGAGAATCAGTGAGATCAGTCTGATAATCAAAGCACTAACGTGTGGTTTGTCTGCTCAGTTCATCTAGTGAAGACTGAGGCCTCTTCACTAGAAGGTGTTAACTGTCTTGTCAAGTACACTTGTATCTATGAGAAAAGTGACAGAATTTAGTCCATTATTATGAAATCACACCGGTGTGAAAGATCAGTGAGCCGCTAAAAAATGTTTCTCACTTTATATTGAACTTTAAAACTGTTATTTCAGGTACACTAGATGGGTTTGAAGAAGGCTGCCAATATCTTATTTTGAGAGAAGTATACATTTTCTTCAAAGCCCCCATTTAATAAAAGCTGTCAAAGACCTCAAATGTTGGTCAAAACATAAGCAGTTTTATAAAAACTTAAAAACTCTATAAATCACATATCTGATACCATCTTTATGTATTTGAAAGCTTCTGATAATACCAAATAAACCAAACCATAATACAAAGAGATGAACTGATGGAGGATAAATTAAGACTCACCTGTTTATTCCTTTCGTCAGTGATCCGTTGGATCTGAATCTTTTTCCTACCCATGATGCTTTGCAGTCGCGGAGACAAACGTCGTAGTCGGTCAAGTAGAGAAGTGCCTCTCGGAGGGTGAGAGACGAAATGCAGCGTACCTCTTACTTCAGCCCAAAAACACTAACACACAGTCATGCGGATACGCACACACACGCATTTCTCAGCCCAGGTGTGGTGAGGCAACGTGGTCGACTCCTTTACCGACGAGCAGTGAAGTGAAGAGCGGGTGTTGCAGAGATGTGTGAGGTTGAGGAGGTCCTCAGTTCATCGTTTGTTCAGCAGGGACAAAAGTGACAAACTTGTTTGCAGCTGCTGTGGTGAGGAGGACGACACCTCTCTCCTGCAAGAGAGAGAGAGACACATACACAAACATGAAAACAAGACTGGATGTGTGAGGGAAATAAATCCATGATATCTGATGATGTGAATCATGTGCTGTTCAGTCAAATTACTTGAGAACAATGAAGACAACAATGCTGTCTGATTATGAGGACGGGGGGCACAGACAATTAATAATCTATTGAGCCAACACTTTGTACAGTTTAATTTACTGTTTTTCAGTCTCCAGTATGCAGTTGAAAGCATTTCAAGATGTGAAAACTTTTAGGAGGTAGTAAGTTTTGTTGAGACTCAGTTTAGGTCGAGAGAGATTTAGACAGACAGAGATTCTAAACCCCACCATCAACAAACATGTCAAGGGGAAGGGCTCTAAATTAAATAAAGATTTTGATTCAATCTGAGTCTTTCTTTCTTCTTTCTAGCTGTGTCCTAAATTACTCCATATATGCTACCCAGTGCACTACTTCTATATGTCAAGCGTACAAAGGCAAAACTTAAAAGCCCAGAATGCAAGATTCCACATTTGCATAGTTAGATTATGTGATGTCACCTGTCAGTGATGAAGCAAATGATAATTTATTACTACACAACATACATAATAAGCTACTCTAACAAATCTCTGAGTAATTTGTGATAAACATTTACCAGCTAACATTTAATAGGCTAAATAGAGCAGACTGATGGATTAATCAGTGCTAAAACTGATTTATTTCAACCCCACACTGAGCATTGAGGTAAAACTTTACTGTTGTGCGTCATCAGAATTTGTGCAAATAAACAGTCAGTGTGTTTTTTAAATTTATTTATCTATTTTTTTAACAACAAATGTGATGCTTAAGTCCCTTGAGGGCCATTCAGTCACAGTGAAATATCCAATTTTTTAATTTTTATTTTGATGGGGGGTGGGGGGACACCTCAGTGGAGGTCTCCATGAAGAGACTCAGCGTGGGCAGATGAAAACCTTTAACACAAATCATAACACTGCTCTACAAACCTGCATGAAAAGTAAAGAACCAAATATCAAAAGATGTCCAATGCTCATATGATGATTACTGTTCGTAGATGTACAATCTGTATGGCATCAGAGGGGACATATTAATGATGAAAAAATTAATAGCTTCATGGTTCTTAATTGATTCTGTTGTAGACTGACTCACCATCTTTGTCTGATTTACTGTCTGGTATTCTTCACACTGGCCATATTTTAAATTCCTCCACACATTTTTTTAAGCTCTAAAAACTGTGAATGATAAGAAATAAAAATAATGAAGAGATGATGAATAAGAAAACCTTGAGAACTCCCTCGGTCATGTTACACACTGCCTGAACTACTAGAATGAAAGTATTTGTTTCAACAACGATATTCAATGATATTCCTCCATGTATTGCTGCGGGTGTGACTGGCTTTTTTAGAGCTTATAGCTGAAAATCTTACAGATTTGGACAGAACTGTTCTTATATAATATTCAAGATTTATTTTTTGGATGTCTATCAATGGTAGCATGAACAAATATCTAGTATCTAATACCTAATATCTGTATTTAGGACTATAAGTAGAATTAGTTACAGAATTCTGATGAATGCAAATTCACTTAGAATAGTATGAGCAACCCCACAAATTTAATTAAATCTACAAGTGTGAATTAAGTTTACAGTAGGACTATACAATTAATCATATAATAATCACACTTTAAGCTTCAACAGTTTATTGAATTAAGTCGAGTGCTATGCTAATGCAATGCATTTACGGTGGCTGCTCTTGTACTTCAAATCAAGTGCTCCCTAATCACAGATGATTAACAGCTATTTTAGGGATCACTTAATTATTTTATTTTTATTTTTTTGATGGTTAGAACATCTCCTATGTGGCTAGTTGTCGCTTTTCTCTGTTTCTCTTCATAATAAATAGAAGATCTTTGAGTTCTGGACAAAACAAGATGTCTGAAGGCGTTACCTTGCACTGTGGGAAACTGTAAGGGTCATTTTTCACAGCTGTCTTACTTTTTGGCAAATATGGCAAAAATTATCAGCAGATTAATCGATCATAAACATTTATTTGTTAGTTTGCAGCCCTAGATGTTTGTTTCCACTATGATTAACTGGTCATTTTGGACATTTTCAAGTGTGTTTAGCTTCAGTGTAAAACTATTGTTGTTAGTGATTCAGTTGTTTGGAATGTGTATGTTTAACGTCGTTAAGCAGAGGAGAGTAATAAGAACCTGTTTGTAGGAGCAACCACACCTCTGGAAGTAAAAACGAGAGGGTGACTGCAATTGGACCCCAAGGCAAAATTCAATCAAGTCCCACTGCTGTAGTGAAAACTGTTGTAGTAAAACTCCTGAATAACACAGATGAAAGAGAGACAACTGACAACAAACTGCTTTTACCATCATTTCACATTGTCTACATCTTCAACTGCCCTAATACAAACCAAACCTACATCTAATAGACACACTACCTTCCCTAAAAACCCCTGTGCCCCTTCCTACACACAGACACAGCCCTGTGGCAATTGTGTTAACTTTTCCCTCCAGTCATGACCCTCCACGTCCATGCTTTCCTGTGGGATTGTTGTTAGGCCAGACGGAAAAAATGAAAACGCCACTGGAGTGCATATGGGGCCTCCTCAAACCACATTTCAACACTTCAGTGAGTGGCCAGCCTGAGAATTAATCAGAAGTTGTAATAAAATCCAGCATATTAGGTTTGACTCTAAAAATCTCAGCATCATTAATCAGTGCCATGTATGACATCAACAGCAGCATATGACAACTCCAAAAATACTGCAGCTTAACATGGTTGTTGATCAAGTACAAATAGTAATAAGTGTTTTGTAATAGTGGTTCTCAAACATGTTTGACTGTGTACGCCCACAGGTTTATCAGATGAGGCCAAGTGCCCCTTCAGAAGATGGGATGACTTTCCTGGAATTTTTCAGTAGTATTTCACCACAGTGGCTGGCATAGATCTGTGGTTGCACATACGACTGCACACAAGACATCTAATCCAGTTACCATCCATGTATGGATTTTTTAGTAAGTTCACATTGTACTATGACTTGGGATGGCAGCAGCATTTATCCTTCACTTCTTGCGATCCACTTTGACTTGTCTGCCCGCTTGCTTGCTAATTACTACGAAGAGATGTACTGATTCTACACTAAAATAGTATCAGCAGCAATACACCAATTATTAAATGGACTGGATGTTACCCATAATAAATACAGACAGATTATTTGTCAATAAAAATACTGTGTTTTCACTGTCTATGGAATTCATTACTTGATCAGCAGAAAAACAGTCAGCAACTCTGATAATGGAATACTAATCTGAATACAAAGATCTGACACACGTTCAGGTCCCAGCTTCTCCAGTGGCAGGATTTGTTATATGTATTTGTAAAGCAAATTAGTTTTTGGTTTTGGTCTTCTGGTCAAACAAAATAAGAGATCTCACTGTATTTTTTAACATTTCTTAGACCAGATTTTCAGTCCATATATTCGCATAAAAGTGACGAAATGTCCGTGACAATTTCCCAGAGCCCAATGTAATGTCTTCAAATATTAATCAATTGCTAAAGTTGTTACTAATTAATCTCTATTGATCAACTAATTTATTAACTGACTGTCATATTGGCTGAGGTAACCTCTAGTAACTGCGGAAGTACTCTGACAGACTTCCAAGTATATCTGATTGGGAATCACTGCTTTAGAAGGATCCACTTTGGCAAATTTTTTTTGATAATATTAACGTCTTCATAAAAAAATGAAAAAACCATGAACAGTTCTTTGTCAATGTGGGTCACAGCCAGTAAATTATCTGTGATAGTGGCAACAGTAAAGAGACATTGCAAGTGTTTATAACCCTTGTAATGATGTCCATTATGAAACAACATTATGTACAGATTAACAATTAATTTGGATAGGCTGCAAAACTAACACGATACTCCATGATGCAGTTTGTGCTGAGCCAAGATGGAGCTTTTCATACATTAAATCTGTCTTCACAGCAGCACTGGGTATCGTCATATATCATTCATTAGCTGTAACTGTTAGGAATCAAACTCTAAACAATTATCACAACAAGACATATAGAAATATCCCACTGTTAGCAGCAAAAATGATTAAAAACTGCTCTCCCTTACTGACTCTACTACCTTTGCCACTGTCAGGCTGTAATATTATCTTTGATTAGGCTTGAATTGACCAGAATGGGGTAACACCGCAAGGCGTCTGTCTAGGCTTCCTCTCCCTGCTTGCCCTCTGCATGGCTGTCCCCTCATTACTGTAATTGACACGTTCATCCCTCCTCTTCCCCCTTAAGGCGCTGATGGCTCAATTAGGAGCTGGCCGGAGGACTGATTGGACGCAAAGATAATGAGGTCGCCGCTTGGCTAAAACTGAGCCCTGCGTACAGCCAAACCAAACTCGCTCTGTGACAAACAGGAGGAAGACAGAAGCAGAAGAGACAGTTTACAAGTCAATCTAAAAGACACATCCGAAGACACTAGATAGAAGCCGTGGAAAATGAACGACTTTTGGCTGGGCCCAGTTTGCCTCATTATCTGAAGAGGGCAGACGTTTGGTCACTCCGGTAAAAAAGAAAAGAGCCGCGCATATGTTATTCGATTCATCCAAGTGACGGTTATGCAACCCTTGAATATACTTCTGACAAAGGAGAGCACAATCAAGCTCAGGGTTGGCATCTGTCTGTTTTGGAGTAGTGTAATTAGTGGCAGTGACCTTTAGCAGATTATGCACTAGCCAATGAAATGTGCCAAAGCCCTGAGATAAATAGTGGTCAGAGCCTCAAACGTGACTTGAAGCGGGGTTTACCCATCCACAGCTCTTAGACAGGGGTTTAGGATGACCTTAATGGCTCAATCAAAAGATGGACAGGATTGAGTTGCACTCATGTAGTCTTTGTAACCACGCATGACCCTTACACCTGCCGATACAAAGGAACATTAAGTAATGAAAGATTAATATATTTACGTCACAATATTAGAGCTGTAATATGCTGATTATCTTGTTAAGCATTTTGTCTATGTGGTAAATGTCTATAATGATTTCCCAATGAGTCAAATTCTTTTTCTTAATCCAATAATCAGTCCAAAACCAAACGATATTCAGTTTACTCTCACAGACATCTAACCAAAAAAAAAAAAAAAAAAAAAAAAGAGAGAAGCAAATCCTCAAATCTGAGAGGCTGAAATCAGTTGAACTGAGAGATGAGTATCTTACTCAAGGAAGCTTTGAAAAAAAAGACACAATTGTTGCTGAGATTGGACATATATCTAATAAATGCTGTTGAAGTGTTCCCTCACTGTGAACTTTGTTTTGGATGGAAAATGCTTGTGCTTATCGCTGTCTCTCTTATGAAAGCAGTAAAAGGGAACTCAGCTTCCAACCCAACAAAAAAGGAATTGCAGCTTTCTAGACATGCCTGAAGAATTTCAACCAACATGAAGATATGAAACATGAAATGCTTTTAAAGAATAGTGCAAATTTAAAGTGTTAAGTGTTTCAAGTGTTTTTCTGTCTGTGTGTACTACTGTTAATTTACATTTTTTTAAAATGTCATCTATTCCAGTCTCTCCTCTTTGATTTTCTTCACATTAACTAGAAAATATCATTTTTTTGTTGAATTTTTTAATTAAATTATTATAATATACATCTTTGCTAAATCAAAAAATATTGTGTGATTCTTTGTCTGAAGTCTTTATTTGATCTAAAGTGAAAAGGTGGAAATTCCCATGCTGGAAATGATGCTAACAATTTACAATCTGAAAGCTGTCTTAAGGAATTTTTACTGTTGACTTTGAGAAATGCACAGTGGCTCATCTTGGCAACAACTCACAGCTTTGTCAGCTCAAAGTCCTACCCATAGGAACTGCAAGTTTCAGTTATTTTAGACATTTCAATATAACAGTTTTGTTGATGATGGGAAGATTTTAGTCAGCCAATATGTTGATCAGCTGTGATGCCAGTCAGAGAAACAACCAGGTGTCATTTCAAGACTTACAGAACTTCACTTCAAACTTTCCAAAAATAATTATTTTGCACTAAATCCAAAAAGACCATGATAACCTGTGCTGGTGGAAGAAATCTGAGTGGAACTGCACTACCTACAGATGTTGACATAAATCCATCTGGAGGGATGGCACACAGTGGTGGATCACTCTGTCAAACTGGCCTACTTCTAAGCTCAACAGCTTTGGTATCTACCCTGGGATGGCACACAAAAAAACATGGCTGCTAATTTCCAATGCACAAGCCAGCCACTGAATACATGCAACTCAATGCTAAACCATAACCAGTGTCCTAATTTGAATCTGACTGGGGTTACTGTTAAAGACTATACCTTCAAGAATACTTGCAGCAAATAAGGCCGTGCAAAAGCACTTTACTTGCTGTCTATTGTGTCTTTTGTACAAAATCTGAGCTACTTCAACACCAAAATCTCATCAACTCACACATACACACACACAAACTTAAACCAGTGCAGGAGAAGATCATTTTTCTCCAGGCTCTTGTTTGAGTGAGGTGAAAAAATGCAGCTGGATGAACAGCTTTGAACAATAGCTCTCTTACATGTGCAGTTTAGTCTGTTTCCTCCTTAATGTTATTACGCTACTGACCATGTTAGATCTGGTATGTGGAGTCCACCTCAGCTTAAAATGACAGTTTAAAAAAAAAAAAAGTGGGCGCAAGACTCATAGCTATATCCTATACACATTATGACAGATGGAGTCTGGAGACTGAGTAGGCCCACTGACGGCAGACAGGTACCCTACAGGATCTAATTTGACAGGCTGGAAGATCGCGTGTCCTCATTTCACTGAAACTAAAGGACTCCTTTAAGACACTATAAATGGGGTTGATGTACAGAGCAAAGGACGAACAACTCTAAACGGGCCATTTCACAATTTTCTAGTTACGAGTCCGACGGACAGCCATTACCTTCCTTACACTCTCCATAGAACTCGGCTATGCGAGCTGGAGCACGCACTACTTTAAATCACTCTACGGATATTTCGTATTCAAATGTAGACTGTTCTTCTATGTGATATAAATCAGTACAGTGCTGCTTATTACTTTGTTACATTTAAATTATAAAGCAAGCAGGTCCGCTCCTGTGCGAGGAAAAAAGACGCAGGAAGGAAATGTATCACTCCACTTACCCTGAAATATTGCTGATAAAAATCGAAAATAGGCCTGCCACCAGCCGCTCCGGAGGTGACCTGTCTTATTTAAGAAGCATTAATTAATTACGCTGAAGCGACGTCTCTATTTACATGAATCCTCGGCATTTTAATCCATTTAATGTTGAAGTAACTATACTGTCCACCCAGGCGATACAGTGTACCCAGTGTACGATCAACGTCATTGACATTAGCCCGTGATTGACCCGTCGGAAATCCAATAAGAACCTGACGTGCGAACCTCTCGTCCAATCAGAGTGCAGTGTCGCCGAAGGGGGCTGGTCTGCGAGAGAGGACATGACGGAGGTGACGGCCATGTTCTGCAATAGTGTTTGTATCCCTCCGCCTCAGTATTTACCTTTTGCATGATTTTGCATGTGGGGAAAATGTCACTGTAGCCCCACTGTGCCCTCCCTGCTTTCCATAAGAGAGCCCGCTAGGCCATTTGGTTTTCATGTCTGTAACCACCACAAACCTGCAAACGGGTAGTAACCGTCCGTTAAAGGCCGGTGAAGGTATACAAAAAAGAAATGTAAAATGCTGTGACTCGTTTATCGTCAAAAATGTGATCCTAGACCGTCTTGAATCATACCATCAGACGTTATGGCATCAGGACCAGTCGCATTGTGGAAATTTGCATATGTTGCGTAAATATAGGGACACATGAACAGTTAAATCAGTCACGACAGGTCTGAAGAATAAGTCAAATGAACTGCAACCCAGTCATGGACTGTACAATATACAGTACAAAATACAGTGTTATAGAGGGTCCATCTCTGCATGCAGACTAATTTATAATCCCTACAATACTCATAGACCTGGTTTAACCCACTAGAGGGCCCTGGGGTAAAATAACCTATAGGTTCCTATACCAACCCACCAACCCAAGGCTCTTTCCAAGATATTGATTATACACACATTTATTAATGTAGCGTGTAAAAATAAATATTGACTTACACAGGCCTACTCAAGGTATTTAATCTCAATCAATAACATATTTTTCTATTTAGGTGCTTTAGCGGCGCAAATTCTCTAACAAAATTTCAATTAAATCAAATTATCACAACATATTTACCAAACAGCGGCCTGTGGTGAGCCTTGCAGAGCAGGTACTTGCTTTACCTCGTTGGTAATCCAGTCTTAAACAGTTATTACAGCATTCTTTGCACTGCTATGGACTCTTGCATAACCTGTACCATAACCCTGTGTATGCAATAGTTAAGTTTATTCTCCAGCTCTTGCCTGCAACACTGCATACTTAAGCTAAGCACTACAAGTAGTACTCACTTACTAATACCTAATGCTTATACTTAAGGTTTATTATATTTGTTAAGAGGATTGTTTGTATTTGTATCTTTAACTCCTTGTGCATGTCAACATATTGAGCCAGTAAAGCTGCAGAACCATGAAAGGGTGAATGTTTCTTGCACTGCATTATATTACTGTACTCTGCTCCAGGGCAGGTTATTGCCCTGGGGCCTAGAAATACAGTATATTCAGCCGTGGCTGTCCTTACACATCCACATCAAAGGGAAAGCTGCCTTTACATGTGTTGTTTATGATTATAATGAACAGGCAGTTTGAAAATCATTTGCATTGTTTTAGTTAGCTGAGAAACATCTTATTATAAGGCCCAATTACATTCAAATGGGTTCTACAGACAGCAACTGGGGTTTGTAAGCTTGGTGGCAGCAGCATCCACTCCATTCTTTTCAATGAGAAACACTGACAGGTACTTTAAAGGTGTTTTTCACAATGTGACAGGCTTGGTGAAGAAACTAAGTTCAAATGAGAGCATCTGAAAAATGCTAATGAAGTGTCATATCCATAATTTAGCTGAGATGTTAGTATCCTGAGAAGGAGAAAAAGGACGATGTATCCTTTCATTTGAACCAAAGTCAGTATGGTGCCATGGGTAGTTGGCAAGGCTGATTTACCAACTGGGAAAATCAGGCAATTGGTCCAGGACCCCATACCCAAAAGGCCCCCAAATGTCTGTGTCTCAAATTTTAATTTTTTGGTGAATTTTCATCATGTTCATCAACAGTACAACACCTTCACTTTCTCTCCACAAGTCTAAACCCTGACACCTTTATGTTAATATTTTTTACTTTGTATTATGCTCAGTGGTAAATTTGTGCTTAATTAACTTACCAGAGAGTAACAAACAAAGAAAACTTGAGCTAGGACTTAAAGTACTTGTTGGTCTCTCTGTGTTTGAATATGCTTCAACCCTATTGCCAGAGATTTCTACATAAGACAGTTCTACAAAGTCCCAGATTCTCTGTAATTAGAGAAAAGATAAAGATACTGAATTGTGAAGCCATCCTGTCTGCTATCTGCTCTGTACTTAATAGGAACTTGGAGGTGACAGGGTACATACAGCTCACAATGCAGAGGCCAGTTGAAGGAGGTCAGTAGGAGCCCATTTGCAAATCTTTGCCCTGGGGGCTGCAAATATGTTAACTCAGTCATGGCTCTCATATCAGTTGGCAACCAGTGGGCACAGTTCATCCTGCAACTGAGATGGCATAGCTGTGCACTGACTCTCCAGGGAATATTTAAAAACTGCTTTTAAAAATGCAGCATTTCTAGTAATGTGCTGCCCACACCATTCTTCTTCCCTCAGAGTTTCTAGGCAGACTTGTGTCCTAGTTTAAGAACATATGCTGCATCAGACCCAGTGCTGGGGACTACAGGGAATAGAGAGGCTGACAGAGATAAAACACATGACATCTTGGAAAAATGCCTCATAAGGGACATCTTGGATTAGAAACACAGTATCAAAGACAGGCTTGATTCGTTGGATTCAAACCCATAAACTACAAATAGGTATGAAGATGAGTCATAGGCTGATTTCACAACAGCCAGCTCAGGCGTGGACATCACTATGAACCAAGAGAAGAGCGAGGTGGAACAGTATCAGAACCAGGCCTGCTCTTGTGGATGGAGGAAAGAAGTTGTGTTAAAGGGACCTTGATGCCTCCAAGAAACACAGCGATGACCTGCAAGTTTTGACAAGTTCATAAAAGTCACTTGGATGAAGTCCAGCGGTAAGTAGAAACTCAACTTCTGTAGCATAATAGTGTCCAGAGGCAGAGATTAGAAATGAAATGCAGGGCAAAGAGGGCAGAGAGATGAGGCAGAATTGGCCTCGTGCTCCATAAAAGAACAGAGTGGGCATCTGTTAAATGTCCTACACCAGCTGAGGAAAGCTTTAGAGTTAGAGCTGCTTGAACTATTTGGCGTGGTGGCTGTGACTCAACTGGTAAAGCAGGTTAACTGCAAAGTTCCTTCTGTTGAAGTGTCCTTAAGCCAGACACCCCTCAGTCAGTCCCTATGGATGAAAGTGTCCACCAAAGGACTTAAATGTCATGAAACTAGAATTGCAGAAATGGTAACTATCAGCAATATATGTAGCAATAACGAAAAAATATGATGTGAAAAAGCAGAGAATCATAGTCAGTAAAAGATATGGAGTCAGAAAGTTAATTTATCTTTTTTCTTCATTAGAGCTTAAAGGAAGTTAAAACTCTGTCCATGAGTAAACACGGTCATCAAGTCATCCTGTTCACGTGTGCAAGCTGAACAAAGGGCAGCATAACAAGCAAGTCTATTGTTTGACAAATATGTTTCCATCCCTCTGACCGACCAAACCTGAGGGGTCATCGAATCCCATCTGCACGCCTGGAAATGTGCTTTACTCTCACCGTGGTAATGACAAAAACAAGCCAAAGTGCTCTCCATGCTGGTCTACCCCACTCTCCTGCCCACACACACTCCACACTGCCTCCCACATGTACTCCACTCTGCCATCATGCTACTTTTTATGATCTCATTTTATAGTAGGGACTAGAGCTACTTGTCATTCTTAGGTAGTCATGAGGGCGTTTTCTAACACTGCCCATTTTTGAGATTCAATCTCTGCAATGAAAATACATTTAAGTCTTGCTTTTTTTCTTTCTTTCTTTCTTCTTTTTTTTTTTTTTTACAAGATATGATCCACAAGTTATATAAAAAACAAGAATAAGAATCTACAGCCATGCTAGCAGTGGTGCTTTGAGCTACATGCTAACATCAGCATGCTAACAGTGACATTGCTAATTTGGTGCTTTTTAGCAGGTATAACATTTACCATGTTCACTGTCTCAGTTTAGAGTGTTTACTATTGCATGGATTGCCAAGACATGTGGCACCGACATTCATGACTTCCACAGGATGACTTGTAACAGCTTTGGTGATACCTTACTTTCTATGTAGCGCTACCATCAGTTCAAAATGTAAACTTCTCCAATACTTTGGTTTACAGTAAAACCAAATAGCTGGAAACAGTCCTCAAACTCTGCTGTACTTTGTGTTTACATGCAACAAATGTTAGCGTGCTAACACTAAACTGTAATGGCGAGCATTACAAACATTATATTTGCTAAACATTAGCATGTTAGCCTTGTCATTATGAGCATATTAGCATGCTGATGTTAGCATTTAGAGCAAAAGCATTGCTGTGCCTAATTACAGCCTCGAAGAGCCACCAGCATGGCTGATAACTTGTACCCCAAGTTATTATTTATGTAGCCCTATTTAAGTCAGCATAACTAAATACTGTAAATGTTGTGTTGTCATTTATTCATACCTCTAAGCAAACTAGAACAAAAAATATATCTGATGTGATTTGAACATAAGCACCATGATCAAAGCCAAGAAACCAGTTTTACATGGAAATTTTCTCAGAGGTAAACACACTTTTCAAATTTCCGTTTTGTCCCTGTATGTTGAAATGAGATTCCATCAAATAACACAATTAAATAACTGTGAGCATTGTGTTCCCTCACTCTGCCTTCATTCTATTACTGCAGAGAGTTTGTCTTTTTCATAAATGTATTTTCACTGATAAATGTGCAGACCTACAAAGAGAAAAATCTCATAATTCACTTGCAAGTAATTTCACGGATGAAGCTGGAGTGTTTGGCTCAGTCCACAGAAAAACCTTTGAATCTGGACCAAATAACATGGGCCACACATAAAACAGGATTACTGACAAGACAACACATGACAAAATGATTCTATCCTTTTCCTTTTAATGGTATTTCACATGCTTCGGAGAAGGTTAAAAACATAATTTACATTTATACCTTCAAGCTCTCTACGTCACATACTGCTGTAGTATCAGTTTGACAGCCTGCCTGTATCAAAAAAGAAGTGTTTGACAAATAATATTGTATGTTTGTTCTGCAGTGAACCAAACCTGCCGAAGATTTGCAGATTTTTAATGTTACTTTTTCCACAAGTGCAGACCTGGGACTTCTGTTTTCACCTACATTACTCTAGTTTTCCTCTTTGGTAAAAAAGTAACCAAATATTTGGTTTATGTATAAGAAGGTGTATTTACTCTCAGAGAGCTACACAAAGATCTGTTATATGTCTGTTTAATTAGATGTACATGAAATATTAAAGCTGAATGATGTATTTGTAACTGTGTAACCACACTGTGGCAGAAAAAAAGGAATTGACCCCCCCTACATTTCCCACAACTTCTGCCTGTTAAAGATAATGAATATTGATGTCTACAATATATTAACATAAGACATTCAAGGAAAGAATATTTGGATTGTGAAAAGAAATAATGATAAAATGGTAGTACATTAAATCAAATAATGGAATAAATGTTAGAGAAGAAGTTGCAGAACTCATCTGTAAATGTATATGAAGTGCTGCTAGAGGAAAAGTCTATACAAGGATCCACTGGTAAAACAGTGAATTGCTGCCAGGACCGACCATGACCTCTAACCTCAGGGCACAAAAGCTATGAGAACCAAAAAAGTAGCATAATGTGTATGAGTGCAGTCAGGTTGGTCTCTTCATTGACCTCTGTGTTGAAACTTTGTGTGAGCTGTAAGCATCAAATATCACTCTGGGCATTTCTTCACTCTGTTTATCACTTTATTTTGTCTTCCATATGTAAGAATGAAAAAATAACTAATGAGGACACTGTTAATGTACTGGAACAATTGATGTTTCCTGTTAACATGAAAATCAATTCCATGTAGACAAAGGGATTTAAACTGCAAACAGTGACAGAATGATTGACTTATTAGTAAATTATATAATAATGTAATATTCTCTACCCAGGTTTAAGGACAAAACAGTCATCTCTCTGTAGTGCTTTTGGGAATTAAGGTGTTTTAACAACTTGAGGAGCAAATACACAAAAATTAGCGTTATTTTTTCTAAGGGTAAACTTTTTAAAAGTATCTATAGACTGAGTATCTTTAAACAAACCTTTTTGACATTGTGTGGCAATGCAGAGAAGCTTTACATTATAATACTGACTCAGTATAATACCATCACAATATAATAAAATCTGAATGTGTTTTCATACACCACATGATGTTATTCAGTTTATGAGAACAGCAGGGGAGATTTTTGGAAGAGAGCTGTAATTTTGATTATAGTCTGTAGGAAGCGTTTGTTCCCAGGGTTTTAAAAAACACCCTCTTATAAAAGCTGTCACACAGCTTGGAAATGAATGCAGACTGCTTTTATTTATTTTTGGCAATCATGGCTAACATCCATAAACTGGTGGTGATGGATTTGCATGTTATGAAAGGAGATGAGGCACTGGTGTTCTGTATCTGACAGTGGCAGTCACGACATCTTGAGGTAATACTAAGGTTGTGTCTAAATTCCTTTGACTTAAAAACAGGCCACCAACAAAGCATGTAAAATTTTTTTGATTATTCTGTTCCACTTTAGTAATTCATCTCACTGTTCATTTATATATATATAATATATAAACTCCCTATGTGATATTTACTTTTTGAGTAGAACTGTAAGAATTTAGTCAAAACATATAATCAGCCACTATGTTTGTAATTACATGATATAAACTCTTGCTCAGTCCTCATCAGAAACATGTAATAATCCTGTTTGCCAGGGTAAAAAGGAAAAAAAAAAGTTGTCATTATTGGGTACTACAGTAGAAATTGGACCCTATCATTAATCAGTTTCTGATTTAGTCCAGGAGCCCTGACTTTACACTCTTTGGCCACGTGGGGCAGCAGATAGTTAGAATCCAACAATCTGGGGGGGGGGGGGGGGTGTCTGGTTGTAATGCACAAAATGTCCACAAGATGGCATCAGCAGAATGGAGAAAAGGAATTTGGCTGTTGATGGTGTGTTTTTTGGCCTGATTTCATCAAAATGATGTAAGGACTCCACGCCAGGTACAACCCTGATACAACCACAGGCCAAATATCTCACTGGTAATTTTTATATTAGTGTTCAGTCAGAAAATCACCTGATTTTTTTTTGTAAACGCATCACAAACTGTGGCAGAGAGCTGTGAGAGATCAGTACCCTACATCGTTACCTTTGAGACAGCCGGTTCTAAGACCTGTTTGATTTGCTATGATAGGTCCACTGAGAATATACTATACAGGACAAATATGAATAAAATGCGTCCGAATGAAGATTCGCTCACAGTAATATTTCCCCTGAGCTTAGATTTGTTCAGCAGCTTGCTCCTGGAGACCTGCGCTGGATTTGAATTCTACAATGTGGAAAATATTGGTCAGTATTTGTCTTATCTACAGTTGCCCTCTCCACAGTCCTGACATTGGCTGTTAGACTAATAATGCATAGTTACAGTTAGTCTAACTTAGTCCAATCGCTGGACAGCAATCCTTACTCATGATCGAACCAGTCCAGTAGGAACTTGTGAGGTTTTGAAAATAAGCCTCATACTCGACGGCATGTTGGGCACAAAATTAAAACCGGAGCATTCATTTTAAAGACTGGAAGTGCTAAAAAAATAAATAAATCTGTTTTTGCTATCTTTTTCTCTTTCCAACCATTACTGTGCAAAATGAGCGATAAAGCTGGAAAACCATCCGAGTCTGCTGTGCGTCTTAAACAGTTTACGCCACAGTCATATTAGGTTTCCAACTATTAGTAGGCTAAAAGCCAAACACCTTGAGCAGTTTCTAGTTGGAAATGAGTAGCTTTAATATTTTTTAAAAATGAATGAAAAGAAGGCGTTTTTGACAGTGGTGGGATTTACAATAAATGTGTTACTTAAAGTTTTTGGCCTTTTCTGTTGTGTCTTCATGAAAGTCCGGAGAGAAGCAGTCAAACTAAAATTCTAAATAAAATCAAATTAAAGTAGGTCACATTAAGATATGCGTTGTTATTAGACAAACCTAAATTAAAAAAAAAAAGAAATTCAGTTTGAAAACTGAGCATATATTATTTTTTCCCGCTGCATTTTAAGATTAGATTGATCGTGATCCTCAGTTAAATGTGTGGAAGAGTAGAAAGTGGACGGTGTTCATGTGCTCTCTATGTATGTAAAAAAAAAATATTCACCCTATAAGTAGCATAATACCATATGTATATGAAATACTGCTGGGCCAACTAGTCGAATAACTTTTTTTGTTATGAGACGATCCAAGTTTTAATGCGCAAATCATGTAACATCACTCATTAAAACTGTGTTATTTAAAAGTTAAACAGTTTAGTTTGTGTATATCAGAGTGCACCTGTTGGTCTCTGAGTCGAATCTTCTCCGAAGAAAAATAGACCTCCTCACTTTTTTTTCTACTCAGTCACCCACCCAATAAGCCCTCTTTACCAGTTTGAAAAAAAAGAAACATCACTGTAAGGAAATTACAGGAAATTACATTTACAGTATGTCTGTCCGTTTTACAGCCACATGTGTCTCTGCGGAGTTAAAATCTGTATCTGTAGGTTTGTTCAATTTTTTGCCATAAAGGAGCACGTGGGCAAACTCCCAGTGAGTAAGAACGAGATGACACAAGCGAATTAGATGTTGCTTTTTGAGATATTGTATTACTTATTTCTGTTTCTTTTTTCGGTTTTCACAGACTAAGACCTTGATTAAAAACTATTTTACTATTTTGTTTAATATATTTTTACATTAAGAATCATTCAGGTTAGTAACCATCTTTTTCCCCCCTTTCTTTTTAAAAAGAATAACTGGCGACCTGAATGTCGTATAGGTGCAGTCGTTTTCATAACTTAGAGGTGTAGTGCTTCAAATCCAAACACTCCTGCTGCATTAAACGCCAAGAGAAACATGAGATGGGACTGTTCATAATGTAGACTTCTCAGCATTACTTTTATCTGTTTTGTTAATTGTGAAATGACAGAAAAATAATGTCTTAAATTGGAATTAACTCATGCTTGAATTATGATCAAATTTTATATTATCTATCTATCTATCTATCTATCTATCTATCTATCTATCTATCTATCTATCTATCTATCTACCTACCTATCTCATCTTATAATCTCTGGGGCATCCATGTCTTCACTCAACTTTTCTATCAGCGACAACATGGGGATAATGCTGTGACTATTCTGGCCTGGGTCTGCTTTGTGCTGTGTTTGTCAATAGTCAGAGGACTGTGTGTTTGGTCCCCCATCACTTACTCTGGAGGCACATCAGGGAAGAATCTCTAAACAGCCAGTAAGAACAGGAGGAATGAATACATCGAGCACAACCTGCTTCACGATTTAATACAGTCTCTAACTATTATTTGAAGGAGGATTAAAAAATTATGAACCTATTATTTTAGTTTCACAAGTTCACTGGTAAGGAAGACAAGGACTCAGATTCCACTGGATACTTGAAAAAAAAAAAACATGGGTAGTTGGTGGTAGAGTGGGCAGAGACAAAGAAAATCGAAACATTAACAGGCTCTGGTTGGGCTCAGACATCTCTCTTAAATATCTGGTGCACAAGTCTTTGGGTACAAGACATGACATAGGTGAAAAAACCCTTGAGCTCATCACTAGGATATAAAATTAATCAACAAAAGAAAAAAAACTATAGAAAAATTCTAATCTGAGGGTCATATGTTCACTGAACTGAACTGCAGCACATCTGACATGACAAGTCTTCTGAGCCCAGAGGGTGATAGACAGCTTGTTAGTGGTCCTCTTGAAAAAGCACCAGTTGAATCTGTGAAGACTAATACTATATATATACAGGGTCTTTACCCTGAGTTACAGCAATGAATCCCTGAACTCCACTTTGAAAAATGCTGGATTTTGTCTTGTGCAGGTCAGAAAATGTCACGTTTTAGCAACTTATTTACTAACCTATTGGCACAGCCCCTCTCATATACTTCAGTACTTCCATGACGCCATGAGTTTTTACATTTGGTTGCATGTAAAGATTTTTTTTTTTTTTTTTTTAATATATTAACATGAAAAAAAAAGGAATTTCCTTTTTTCAAACACGCAAAAGCCCTCTAGTTTCCTAAAATGATTTGATGCATTTCTGAAATAACTCCAGTAATTCTGCAGCATGCCTTCAATCTCATGAAGTACCCCTACTTTCATTTATTATACACCACCATGTCTCATTAAGCTCTTATTCAAATCAGAGAATCCCAATTTGAATATTGGCGCGACACGGGGGTGAAAGGGTGCCAGGTCTGAGTGCGTGCACGCCTGGGCACAAATACACACACTGAATCCATGTGGGCAGGCAAAAGTACTGCAACTAATATTTACAGTAATACCAGGTGAGGTTTTGTACATATCAGCTGTACTGGCGCGTTGCTCGCCGGCCTGCGTAAAAGCTGGTTTTGCCGCCACGTTGCGTCGCCTCTTTGCTCAGTGAAGCGCTATACGGTGTCTGGACTGGCAGCGGTAAAACAATGGGGTGATGCTGAGGGTGGTTTACTGCTGTCGGAAGGTCTGAGACAGACTGTGACCCACCAGCCAAAAGACTGTCTGCTTCTCACGGCCTGTGTAACGCGTTACAAGAAGTAACTGGGACAGTGGCTGTGTACTTTCGCCACAAACAACACAAGTTGGATTCTGCCAAGAAAATAAAATACCATGTGTTTTTATGGGCCGAACTCAATAGTAATAAATGCTGCTGCTACCTGAACTACTGCATTAGTTCTATAAATCAGACTGACCCAGGACACTCTCAGGGGCTTTTTTCTGCATACAGAGGAGTTTTACTTTTGATTTTTTAAGAAGACCTGGCTTTAGTTTTCAGGTACGCTTCTTAACACATCCTCAAAGTCTGAAAGCAAAAAGCATGACCTCTACACTGAGTATTCTTACACTGTGGTATAAATTACCTGGATACTACTTCTTCCACTGGAGTACATGATTGAAACTCTTTAGCCTGTATAGTATAGTCTATAGGCTACATTTTGATTAAACATAAAGTCACTGGTTGTAATCGTGCTTAAAACTCTGGTATTTAAGGCTTTACTAGCTTTGCAGCTTTTTCTGTAATTCTTGGTTGTACATTTCTGTTTCACACATACACTATAATTCTCTACTTTAATGCTTGTATATAGACAACTGTCTCTTGGTGGGCCTTTAAAGTACACAAAACTCAACAATAAAATACACACAAAACAGCACATGGTAGCAACAGTTCAGAAAACAACATCACCAGATCATTCATGACTACATGACTGATCCCTCTGAGAAAACTGTTTCAGTTTGAGTTTAAACTGATCCCAGTTTGAGTTCTGTGGGTAAGGAGTTAACGTGTTGACACCCTTTCCAGAAAAAGACATCTAACCAAATGTGGATCTACTTTTGTCTATGTAGACTACATGTGGCTTAGCATCTCCATCAGTCCTGGAAGAAGGTCCTAAAGTCCCTCTTCCATAACTTTCTCCATTTCTTTTTCTGCTAGAGTTTGGAGTTTTGGCTGAAGGATACTGTGGATGGTGTCCTATGGGTTCACCTGCCAGACAAACATGAGATTTGGGGCTACATTAATAAACCAGACATTCCTTGACCTACAGTGTGAGTTAAATTTCTACATTTGGATGGTTAAAGTTGCCTTATAACAGTTTAAATCTTTAGGCTACTGTATATTTGGCTAATTGTAAAATGCAGACACAAACGCTGAATAATGCCGACTTTTAAAAGGCTGAACTAACTTAAATAAAAGTCATAAATTTGTTTTTAGACTATAGGGTAATGGCCCAACAGTTTCCTGGCAACGGGAGGCGTGCGAGTATCATTGTGAGCGTGCCCGTGTGCGCCGTGAAGCCCAGCGGTGGAGGGTCTCTGCTGGGAATGAACTTGACTTATCTCCTCACAGCTCAGTAAACGTGTCTGGAGCTGGTTGCCATGCAGAGAGGAAAACATCTCCACTGTCCACCAGTCCTTGAGTCATCAGTGTGGAAAGTTCACCTCTCAAATATGCCAAC
This sequence comes from Lates calcarifer, assembly GCF_001640805.2. Lineage (NCBI taxonomy): Eukaryota > Metazoa > Chordata > Actinopteri > Centropomidae > Lates > Lates calcarifer. Next base: position 14,228,167 of record NC_066835.1, on the reverse strand, counting down.
TGAGGACTCACTCTAGTTTCCACTTGTGCTACAGCACCTTAGCCACAGATTAAAAGAAACATCATTCAAGAACTTAGTGGTGGGATATCACATCATAATAATGACAAAAAAGGTGAAAGACCATTTCCATTTAGATATAACAAGCCCCCATTTATAAAAGCTTCATAGACTGTAACCATTGGCTGTATTATTAATTAATAAATGAATGGTTTATAAGTCAGTCTTATACCATCAAGAGGAACTACTTTTGCGGTGCTAGTGTGTGAAACATCCCCAACACTGGCACAGTGGTGGAAAGCTTTCGCATTGTGGAAATAATTTTACCTAAAATCCATATGGCCTGCTCATTAAATATGATGCATTGTTAAAGATTAAAACTCGCAAATGTATATGATTTAGTGAAACTTTGCTCCCCTCCAACCAGCTACAGCATCGTGTTGATCAGTGTGTTAATATAAACCAACAGGGACCAGTCTTCTGCATAATGAATACTTTTACTGTTATACTTAATCTAAACTGTGTGGATAGTGATGGATTTGGGCCCCTTCAGAACTAATTAATCAGTCAAGTTTTCACAGACACAAACATAAAATTTGTTCTTATCAATTGTTCATAACAGCTCTACAGATCATCAGTAAATTATTTATTGATCATTTATATAACTGTTAGTCACAATTTGCAGCCAAACCTTATAACAGGTGTCTTATGAGAAAGTGTGAGCCTATAGACAGACTACGCCTAACTGTCGTCCATTTACACATTCTTGCAGTGTGTGGGCAAAAGACAGACATGCAACAGTGCGGCCTGCGTGTGAAGGCATCTCCACACATTGATGTGGTCTAGACAGATCAACATGACTGAGTTAACTTTATTTAATGCAAATGATGAGCACGTCTAGGCTGTGCATAGAGACAGACTGAGACCCTATACAATAACGTTTGAGAGGATTCGTCTTTCAGCGCATTCAAAAGATTTCTGGTGTGATTATCATGATAATTAGCCAAGCTGGAGCGCCTCTCCAGTCTGTCTCTACAAGTTTCAGCTGCAGACACCAACATCTCTGAGACAGTTAAACACTGGGTGAGAAGCCAAACTTAAATACACAACCCATATTATAGGGATTTTTCCCTCACCTATATAGTGTAGGCTGCACAATAAGCATTGAATAAATTCCCTTATGAGCCTACAATCAACGTTAAAAGATACAAGGACCTACAAATAGGACAGGAAAATTACGGGCTGAAATATCCCAGGAGTAGCCTGTTGTAAGCTCATTATAAGAACATAAGAACCATATTAGCACTTTAAAACCATGAACAGGACAGACTTACAAACAGGCTGTTGGGAGCATCATAAATACAGTGCTATGATTTAAGTGGGCTTATAATATCTCTTTACTGGAATCTGAGTAGTTGTCACTATTTCCTATTATAAGGATTTATAAAGATTTCAGGGATGACATGCAACCAGCAGCACAATGAAGTCATGCATGTTGAAACACACAGGCTGACTGAAAGCCTCCACTGGAATTAAAGTGATGTTTGGTGGATGGATGAGTGATGGTGCCACCATGCACTTCTGCATGTGTCTGTTGGGGGGCGTGAGAGGCGCTGCCATAGGTCCATATTATAATTACATCGGCCGTCTTGCATAATATCAAAAATCTCAGAGGGTGGGAACAGTGTTACCTCACTGACTCACGAGGGGGTGGGCCTTGGACGGCGTATATGATTTTGGACAAATGTGATGCTAAACCATTTGGAGACAACGGTGGTGGTGGATATGTAGCCATCCAGGCGGGCAGCCCCCAACTCCCCCGTTTTGGCGAGGGGAGGACCGGGGCTGTGGATGTGGAGGACAGCCGTGTGACGATACGCGAGGGGAAAAAAAACCAAGACAACTCGATAGATTTTAAAAAAAAAAAAAAAAAAAGAAAAAAAAAATGACGCCGGGACGTCACGATGCGCCGTCGCCACAAAGCTCAATACGCCGCTCATGAACGCGCTCATTTGGCTCCCAGCATGCCGCACGTCCGGAGGGACCGCTGGTTACCAGGAGCTCGTCCAAGCCCAGTGCAACCGAGCCTGCTGCATCTGAGGAGGAAACAGTAAGTAACGCGTTTTTTATTATCAGAAGTGATTTGGTTTCATAGGACCCTGAGTTTTAACAAAAAAAACCTGCAAGAGCGATACAGGAGAGGGATCGTGGTGAGCCTGGGCGCGTTTATGCTGTAACATGCTGTATTGTGTGTTTAACCCTATTGTGAAATAAGTGAGCGTTTACAGGCCGACAAGCTGTTTCAGACTCTGTTCTACGTTTTCCTCCAGTGAGCCATGCGCTGTTTCCAGACCAGTTTAAGATACATGAATGGTGCGAAGCAGCAGCAGCAGCAGCATCTTAGATAAAAGGCTGAACATCATGTGTGGACTCTCAGCAGCTCAGACGTGTAGTTTCACTTGTGGCTGCAACCACTTTTGTTTGGCACGAGACGCGCGCATGTGTGTGTGTGTGTGTGTGGTGTGTGTGTGTGTGTGTGTCCGAGGGAGTTTGTAGATATGTGACCGTGGGGAGTGTGAGGCCAGTCAGCAATTTAGTCCAGTGTGACTTTTGGTCACAGGTGATTTCCTGCCTCCCACAAGGCCTTTTGATTAGTTTTCAATCAGCTGTATTGATACTATCACTGAGTACAATATTAAACCAAAGAATCAGGATCTACTTTTTCCTGTGAAATTCCTCTCCCCCCATTCTCTCTCTCTCTCTCCCTCTCTCTCTCCGGTCCCTCAGGCCATTTAACCTACATTTTACTAAAAGACGTCTCCCAGAAAATACCACACTAATGAGCGGGGACTCTTTACTTTGAATACGGCTTTTGCAACAGTGCTTTAGTGTCTTTGATGCCAACAAAGCAATGCTGAATTTTAATTCTTTATCTTTTCTGTGCTGCTGACCCCGGATCAGCCGTATGCTCCGTTGTTATCCCAAGTATTACATAAGTTCATGTTGCACCATTTCCTCAAGTTTAGCTCACAAAGTGGAGGCATTTTAATCCACACTGCCTCTTCCTCTATGAGGCATCTAATTGTAGGTTTTATGAAGTGTAATTACAGTGTGGCACTGGGTCTGTAACGCCGGCCTGTGCCTGTGGTGGTGGTGTCAGAGTGGCCTCGGGCGGTGCATCCTTTCAGCAGCGCAGTGTTGTGTTGTGTTGGGCCTGTTTGCTGTCAACAGATTACGCGCTGAAAAGGCTAAGCAGGGGGTGGGGGGGCATGTTTTAAAAAAAAAAGAAAAAGAAAAAAAAAGCAAAGGTGATTATTGTACATGAACTCAGCAGCGTGCGGCTCTAACACGGCTTCCTGCAGCCTGGGATTATACAGTAGCTACGGTGCCAGCGTAATGCTCTGCACGGGGAGCTCTTACATAAGGCCTGCTTAATCTGTGTGAGAGGGAATCAGACCTGTCTCTCATACATGTACATATATTTATTTCTGTTAAAATTATTATTTCACATTTTAATAATAACGACTACACAGTATAATTACAGTATTCATGATTGCTGCGCCATGCAGTAGCCCAGCTGTAAGTGGAGAAGTTTTCCAGTTTATTTATCGTATTTTTGGACTTTCTCTATGATAAAACCGATGCACAGAGATTTTTATTTGCAACAGAAACAAAGATTTTACACACGGAATTGACTATTTTTTGTATTTTGCGTCACTGCTGAGGCCCTCAGCAATATAACTCAGGGTACAGAGTCCAAGTCGGATGACGCAAAGCAGAAATTAGACGGATCCTTTCCCAAAATGAAGATATGAAATGAGGCTACAGTTCATGCAGGAGACACGACCCTGCACCTGAGTCAGGTGAATCCAAAAAAAAAAAAAAAAAACCCTAATATATCGACCCACTGTGAATTCGTCTAGTCCATTAAATTACCCCCTAAAACCATGCGTAAGAGACAGGAATGTTTCCATGTGGAAAGTTAGAAGAGAAGTGAGACTGTGCTGTGAGACACGAGTCAATAAAGATGCTGTAATTTGAATTGGGACTGCTGTGAGTCTGTAGCAGCAGCAGCAGCATCTCTGGGGCCTCACTGGTGCAGAGTCAGTGAAGCTGCAGGTGCAAAAAACAAAAAAAAACAAAAAACTCTGGACTGGACGACCCCGCTGAGCAACACAGACTGGACTAGTTCGGGGCCATCAGTGACCTAGTAGGCAGATTTCCCAGGTAGGGTGTTTTCCAGGGATTTACCAAAAGAGAGAGAGAGAGAGAGAGAGAGAGAGAGAAGAGGTTTCATTCACGTGGATAAGATGCTGAGTTTGAGTGTTTCAGCCTAATGTCAAGACAAGATGAGTCATTTTCTTTTTCTTTTTCTCCCCTCAGAAACTTACACCCCAAAGCACCAGAGATGAAGATCAAGACTTCCTCCAGCTTCCAGGTGAATATGAATGATCTCACTGTTGGTTTGTGACCGATTCGTGGATTAGCTTCTATCGACACTGATGACTCTGTGTGACTTTAAGTGGCTTACAGCGCTCACAGCACCTCAACAAAATCATCAAGAACAACCATATACAGTAGTACAACATCTTTCTCTCTCGCATGCACGCACACACACACTCAAGAGACCACGCAGCAGCAGCAGCAGCAGCAGCATGCTGTGTGGAACTAATTGATTACTCCTGGAAATCATTTTTAAATCCTTTCGGGATCCTTTTTGTGGACGCGACTGTTCCGCTTAAAATTTGCACCATTTACAGCAGCCTTTTATGGTCCTGACAATCTATTAAAGTAGAACATTTCTCACTGTGTTGCTGCCAAGTTACCTTGAACGTAAACCTCAGTGTAATTTCCCAGCAGGGAATGAGGGACAGTGGTACCTACAGCCAGTTTTTAAAAACCATTTATTATAAGCTAGAAGACTATAGGTTATTTAATAGCTCCGCCATGCTGTGTCACTGCTTTCTCTGCTGTACTGCTCTCGACTTTGTTTGCATCCGGGACATGCACCACATTTTTCCTTTTCAAATATTTAAGACAAGTCGTCTCATTTGAGCTGTTAATTTACAGTCTGCAGAGATCAGTATTTAGCATCTGCTTTAACTTACGAATACTCTGTGAAAATCTAAAATTAGCACCTGAATGAGAATCTGAATCTGAATAACCCAAAAAATAATAACCAGCAAAAAATAATTAAAATATTAAACCGTTGCAATAATAATTACCATTATGATTTAATTCACAGGGACATTAATATACACACTCCTCACAAGCTTAAAGCGAAGTCCATAGCAATTTTGTCTGTTTTTACGTAACTATTATTTTGCCCACTGCATCAGCTGCAGACATCCTGGTATGTACAATATATTCAAAATATAAAGTCAAAATTAAGGGTTTTAGAAACTATAAAAACACTCAAAGATTTAATTGGAGCAAATTTAGGTGGTGAGATAATTAAATTCAACATAAGTTTATTTAGTATTAGTGTTTGCAGCAGCTCAACAGAAAAATCTCAAAATAAAAAATATTTGATGTCTGTTATCTTAACAATCTATACAATGTATGGATCTGGTATTGAATACATGAATAAAGGGGGAGGTGTTGGCTGTATTGAAGTCGTCAGTAGGTGTAGAGGTGAAACCTTATGTCTGTGTTAAAACGTGTGTATCACGGCCTGCAGACGTAAAACAGCAAAGTGATCTCCACTAATGGATGTTTGCTGGCGAAAATCCAAAGCATGCGTGTATAATTCATCCTTCTTTGATTTACAGTAGACCTCTCTGGAAAGCAGCTGTGAAATAAAATGTAAAACATGTAATTATGTGTATAATATCTTTATGCCCGGGCCTGTTTTTTTTCTCCTACTAAGAGGGCAAAACAACCTGCAGCAAAAACTTAAACCGCTCCCTCAGTGTGTGGACAGAAGCAGTGGCTTATTTCCACGACGTTGCAAGAGATAACATCCTCTTCATAATGGCGTGTTTGAGACGCGCGCGTGTGTTAATTAGGTATCACACCTCGCTGCTAACGCATTAATTGAGAGCCAGCGATGCCTGTGACGTCACTCTCGTCAGTTAATGGAAAAATGGAGGAAGTTTTTTTTTTTTATTTTATTTTAAATCTATATAAAATTTTAGTTTGACGCAAACACAGAATGATGTATCTGGATAAGTGTCAACACGTGATTCTTCTCACATAATTGTGTATGATGCAAATGATGTTATTTAAAACATATGTAGGTTATGTGAACAAAGTGCTTTACTGTAAATAAACTAGAGGCTCTTACATGTAATAAATGTCAGGGTTTTAAATTAACGCTTGTTAAATTAATAAGAGAAAACTAATGATAAAAAATAGCACAATTTTACAGATTTATTTTATACATTTTCTAATTTAATCAGTTCTTTGCAGTGTAGGTGAAGATCAGAGTCCAGTGGATGTTACACATCTCCTATTAAACTAGTTATTTTCCTGCTGGTTTTGTATCTCAACCTAGATGCTGGATTGAAGATATTTTTAAACAGTGTGTGACCAGGGAATATTATGAGACTGCTAGAGTTTATTTTCATAATATCTGAATAATAATGTTCAGGATGAGAAAACAGAGGTGTAGTTTAAGGTGTAAGAAGGCAGAGGATGCTGCAAAAATATACATGCTTAGGAAATGTGTACATGGGTTGTGAATTTATCGGATTCTCTATACACAGTTACATTACATCCAGATAGGACTTTAAAACAGATTGAATGCCTTTATATACATTTATACAGTAATTGAGTGTTTACTTAAAATAAGTGCATGTGTTACATTTCCTGGGGATTTCCCTTTTATATTCTGCTATAATATTTTCTTTACAGGAATATTTGTGTAAATTATTCCCCTCAGTGCTGTTTTATCTCCAGCCTCTGATGCCCTCATAAAGATCTTTACTGTTGTTGTCTTTAGTTCACTGGATAGTCGGCTGTAATGCTTTGTTTTGAATTCCTATAAGAGCCCATTCACATTTCAGTCATATAAAAAACACTTAATAGCTTGGAAAATGTGTTTTCCCAGCAGTATCCCCTGTGAATCTTTAGTCATGCTTGTTTTTCATCTCATTTCACTGAGGCGTCTTTAAGACCATGTGATAAATCATCTGCATTAACATTCCAGATATATGACTATTATTATCATTACTTCCACCTCTGGATTATGTGCAAGACAGTATGTAGAGTAAATCAGCTTTGTTTGGGTGAATTAGCTCTTTAAGCATTTTCCCCTGTCATTGTTTGTCCTCGCAGGTGTATCGGAGGGTGCGTGTATGTGTGTGTGTTGGTGGCAGAAGAGAGCTGTGTTCGCAGGCCTGAGGGGTTGTCTGTTATCTTTGGTTATCTAGCTGTATGAGTGACGTACATTCTTCATAAAGCTAGATAACCGAAAGTAACAAGAATCCCATTACACGCCTGCTTGGAAGAAGAAAACGACGTGAAGAAAAAAAAAACATGCACACGTACAAAAAGAACCAGCAGAGAGGAAGTAACCTGGACGATGGACGCTGCTAACCGATGACGTGAAGGTATGATGCTGTGTTACATAAGGGGCGATTTTAAGGGGAGGGAGGGGATCTCATAGAGGATCTAATACGCACTGATGGCAACAAAGACAATCAATATCTGAATTATAACTACAGAAAGCATTCACATTTTCACAAAACACATCACTGTTACTGTGGTTTGTATCCACAATAAGCAGATTTGACGGAGGTGTAGACAGTAGATCGTGCTGCTGTGAGGTTTTTTGTACATTGTGCTGGCTGACAACGTGATTGTGTAACGTGTGGTGTGTGAACGAGTGTGTGAATATTTCCTCAGTTTCTGGTATATGTAGCATACACTGTCATTCAGGGAGTTGACAGGGAGGGAAAAGATTAGTTTAACATTTAGGTTTTCTTTGTCCTTCCCAAATTACCAAACGTCAAGTCACAGTGACATAACAAAAAGAGAGATATAGCTTATGATAAGTATGCACAACTACTCCTGTTGAAACTCAATAATCTGGCATTTTCACATCCAAAATGTACACATCCAACTAACAATATACTAATAGATTTTGGAGAAAATCAAGTAAAACCATCCCTTCTCTCCAAAAATGACATCCCATTGACTCACTAGTTTGGAATGAATCCTTTCCTATTCTGTCCAAACGTTCAGCTGGAAACACTTCAAATTTAGAAAGTAAAGCTATGAAAAAAATAATAATTTCACTCTGATTTTAAACCAGCTTAAATCCTTGAGTTAAATCTTTAAGTCTTTGCAGTGACTGGCCAAGCAGAACTGATGTCGTTTCCTTGGTTAAAGCGCCAAATTCAAGCATTTCTGACCCAATCAGCTGACATACTGCACACAGTGATTTTTAAGTTCTCAGGGGTTTGATCTGCTCACTGTACCAGACTAGACTAAACTGTGTTGCCCAGTTAAGACATTTCAGATAGTGTCTGATATGAAAAGCATATCAAACTGACTAGAACAGATGATATTATTGACAAGGCAAATCCCACACATCTGTGGCAACAGAAGAAAACTCTGAAATTATTTCCCTGTACTGTAATATTTTACAACTCGGTGTGCCTCAGATATTTATGGCTTTCTCCTGGTCACATGTCGCCTTAGAGGCCTCTCTGACTGATCGCAAATCAAATCAAATTCCTTTGAGAACATTAACAGTCTTCACCTGAAAAATCTGTCAACACTGCAAATACAAATCACTGAATAATGACGTAATTTGTTTGCACAAGTTTCAAAGGGCTCGAAAAGGTAAAATAAATGCTCCTGTTCGCTCTTCTTAAAAACAAACACTGATCTGATTTTCATCTTTTGTCGCACTGTAAGCCTCTCTTCATCAGCCTTCCTCTTGCTCTCTCTCTCTCTCTCTCTCTCACACACACACACACACACACAAAAACACACACACACACAAAACACACACACACACAAAAACACACGACAGTACACCCAGGAATTACTTTGTCTAACTGTATTTAGATTTGGGTAAGAATTCGGCCTCAATCTGTTCCTAATTAGCTGCTGTTTTTTCTGTTTGTTTGTTTGTTTGTTTCCATTTCTGCGATGCCAGATAATTGGGTAAATTTCGGTTTTACCAGAGTTTTTGTGCCTAAATCCTTGAATCTGTTTGTTGTTGCTGGAGTTGTTAGATTAGGTGTGAACAACACAAGACTGAGAAAGGGAGCTCGGGCCCTGAACATTCAGACTCGTGCTAAATGCAGGCATCTGTAACTGCAAGAACGGGGGAGATTTATAAATCTCTTAATCACCCTCATATAATGGGTATTTCATATATGTCCTATGTATTTTTTGAACATGAATACATTAATTAATCACCAGCTGAGAGGTCCAGGCTCATCAGCATTTGGCTTCCTTTCCTTTCACAAAGCAAAAACAGACAACCACCTCCTCTATTTTTGGCTAGTTTCAGAGTTTGGATGATACGTTTAATAAAGGCGAATAATGTCATTCAGCTCTTCTGGGGGTTTTAGAGATGCATGTCCTACAGAGGCAGCGATGGTGAGAGAGGTGAAACAAAACAAAGAACAGCCTCAAGAGGCAATTAGCGGCACTTTGGCATCATGTGGAGCATCTCCACTCCAGTTGATGCTCTTCTGCAGTTGATTTTCTGCTTTTCCTGCTGAAGAAGTCAATGGACTTTGTCTCAAACAAGGCAACAGTGTGGCATCAGCGGGGCACAGCGAAGCAGTGAGGAAAGATAGAGCGTGCGCCATCCCATCTCCCATCTTTAGTGTAACTATGTTGAGCATAAATGAACTATTTAAGAACTAGAAACCTTTAAAAATGGGCCACAAAATCTCTTCTCAAAGCTCTTGAGCTCTAACAAGGTCGCACAAACAGCACACCAACACTGAACTGTAGCTGTATTCATCTGTAAAAACCCTCCACAACAGTGAATGTGTACATAGCTCTGAGACTTTTTTTAACTGAATCAATGTTAAAACTTCCAAATTCTGTTTGTCATTGATTACTATACATATATTTTGCTATATTACTACTATTTAAGCATCTTTTTACATTCCTAAACCTCATTTTGTGGTGGATAAAGGATGTCTTTGTCCTAATGAAAGCAGGTTATAAGCTATTTTTTGTTGACCACACGTCTTCACATGAGCTGTTTGCACCCTAAAGTAACACTGTACTTTCTCCACACTCACTTCCCAACACGCTTCTTCTTTCTTTTCTACCCCCCCCCCCACCACCACCACCACCATTCATTTTATTCTTTTCGTTTTTCCCAGCTTGGATTCTCAGATGGTTGGTTCTGATTTGTATGCATTTGCATAATGAATGTCATTTGCATGCTCAGGGGCAGACCATACCATGAGAACGGCTGTGTTGGTTGTTTGTGTGTGTGTGTGTTCATGCCTGGGCACATTGTGTGTTCATATGTGTGCAGCGTATATTAAGCACATGTAAATTACATGTTTTTTTTGTGTCTGTTTTTTAACACAAACAGACCATCACAGGGTGTTGTGTTTCGTACCCACACTGTATAAACACTTTGTTCTTCCTCTCTGACATGTCAGTGTGTGTGTGTGTGTGTGTGTGTGTGTGTGTGTGTGTGTGTGAGTCTTTTTGTGTTCATGTGTGGGAGAATTCCCCCCTCTATATGTGGTGCATGTAGGGCAGCAATCTGACGATCATGCCTCTTTTCTGTCTCTCCGCCTCTCTTTCCCCTGTCTTGGTAACCGTCCAGCAATGCACCGACTAGAAGAATGAAAATAAGAGACTCCCTCCTCAATCCCATAATCCTCCTCTTCTCCGACCCCTCCCTTGCCAGTTTGTCCTCCTCTCCCACACGGCAAGTCACAGTCCTGCCACCATCTTAGGTGTTAAAGACTGGCACAAAATGGCAGCTGAAAAAGGGGGAACGTGGATAGCCAGCGCTGCACCTTCCCCCCACTTCGTGTTGGCCCCGATCCTTTCCGCGCCATTGGTTGCCTCAAGACAGTGTTAATTACTGCCAGTGTGTTAATTGCAGAGATCGCCCCAAGAGACATGCAGGAAGGGATGAGATAGGAGGAAACCGTGGAGCCAGTGGCTTTTTGAGTGTCGACAAGCTGGCATTTTTAAGGGCAGCTGCGGTTCCTGCATCGCTTTCGTTGTGCCCGCTGTCACGCTGCAGACCCCGGCAGTCGACCATTTTGTGAATTTCTGAGATGCTCAGGGAAACTCTTCTGAACGGCTTGTTTCTGCGACATTAATTAGATTATTCAAAGGGTTTTAATTACAAAGAGCTACGGTTTGCACCACTGGCATGATTTCTGCATGTGGTGCATCCATGCAGGTTTTTATGCCACATGCATTAGTTTGATGATGTGAAAAAAAAAAACACCTACATGCTCCCTGACATCCACAAGGAGCCATAATTAGCAACACAGTGGTCTTCATAAATCTCCACTTGTTATCACACAGTTTTCTCACACATGTGGTGCGCTTCCTTTTGAAAAAGAATGTGTTGCTGTGTGGGGAAATTTGACACAGTGTCATTAACATTCACAGGTTCCTGGTCTGTGGTAACATCTAAACCTTGAGATTCAGTTGGAAAAAACACAAACAAATCATCTATTTAAAAAGTCTCTCACTATCACATCAGATCTAGTTTTGCTGCTGTTGAATGAACCTTCTGTAGCTTTTCTGGCATTATTTTTAGCTTTATGAGCTTAATGAGCACGGGATATTGGCAACTACTATTTGGTTTTGACAGGGTGTCACAAGTCTGAGAAATGTCTTAATTGACCAGTGGAAAGTCTAAACTTTGGGGTTTAAATGGAAGTAACTCTTAAATATCCATTAACAATATATTGTCACATCTAATGTAAGCAATGGCCTTATTTGGAGCTTTATCAGCTTATATTTTTGATGTCAACCATTTAATTTTGAAAGGGTTTTACAAACTAAAGCGATCAGAGTCCTGTAGCCGGTGTAAAAACATTTTAAAAAATCTCCCAGTTTGGAGGTTTTCATTACAACAGTGGCAGATTAGTGATTCTGAGCTGAGTAAGATCATGTCCTTCAATGTGGTTTTCTGACCTGACCACTCTCACCACAACCGCCAGAAAACAAGGAATCCACCTACAAGCGCACGGAGGAAAGAAATGTAGTGAGTGAATGAGTGAGAAAAAAAGTCAAAAGGAGGAAAGGGGGAGGGAGCGAAGGGGGTGGGGGTGGGGGGCAGACAGACAAGGAGAGGGAGCCTGCGACAGTGAGATCTCAATAGTGAGAGGCCTTCTTTGTGTTTCTGTGTGAGGTTTATTTTGGGGGCGCAGGGGGCGCTAAGAAAAGACGGGAAGAGGAGAGGGTGGGGATCCTATCCCGGGCCCTCAAACAAGCGGCACATTGTCCTCCCCAATGTGTGGCGGCACTTGTGGCGTAACGCCATTATTTAGGCCAGTGGAGGGAACGGGGTCTGGAGACCAGCTTAACCAAAACGCCAATTAGAGCCGGATCGTCCTGATTAATGGACGAGGGAGATTGGTAAACAATGCCGGCCATTGTTAAAGTAACCCCCCCTTCACTCACACACACACACACACACACCCCTTACCCCATTAGTTTCTTTCACACAGCAGACCCTCCATACCTACCACCTCACACACACACACACACACATAATTTGTCTGTCATGCCAGTGCCTAGATGCCTGCCATTAGCATGCTGCTCTGGGTTTTTTGTTTTAGTTTTCACAGCCTAAATGTAAAGTTTGGGTTGATCCTCTCATGCAGATTGACATAAATGTGAATTAATAATCTTTCCATTGATACACTGAAATAGTTTTAGTGGTTTAATGTTACAACAAAAATTTAGAAAAATGTGAATTTGTGAAGAGAAAGTTTACAGTACACAAGAAAGTATTCATGATTATTGATCAAACTCTAAAGATTAATCCTAATGTATTAAACATGCATATAAAATTTGATTAAAAATACATAATATTTCATGTTGGTTGTACATGGAGAGATGGAACTGAAGCATCTTTCTTCAAAAGCAGTGCTGGGCTCATATGTTAATCACGCGCCATGCAATGCTTGGCTCTGCATTTCAATACGTCCTACTTTATTGTTTTTTTTAAGCATATGCACTGAATAATTAGCCACCACATACTCCAATCAGGGGCATGCCAATGTGGGGTTGCCATGGCGACCCCATCAGTTCTTACCCCCACCACCACCGCTGCTAACCACCTCCTCCCTTCTGCCTTACCCCCCCTTCAACCCCCCCCCCCCCCCCTCTCCTCCTCCTCCTTCTGCCTGGCTGCAAACAGGACGGAGAAAAATAAAGCGTGGGAAAAAACACTTTGGTGGCTCAGACAATGATGGTGGATGGTGGGGGTGAGGAGGAGGTGGAGGAGGACAGGAGGAGAGGAGAGGAGAGGAGAGGAGAGGAGAGGAGAGGAGGTGTGATGTTGGTGATTGGTAGAACAGCTTGTGTCTAGACTGGTTGTTTTGGAGTTTGGTGTTTTGGGGGGGTGGGATATTTTACTTTGTTGTCTGGGATGATTGTGAGTGTGAGTAAGTGTGTTGCCTCTGTTAATAGTGTGCCATCTATGGGCTGTGAATGGGAGCTTACAGTAGAGTGTTAGAAGGCGATACAGTAAACAGTAACACTCAGCTTTGTGATAAATTATGGCTGGCTTAGCCCAGACTCCCACAAATGTTTGATTTGTGCACATGATACAACAGACAAAATCCAACTCCAATACCCTCCACATATTGAACATTTTAGGAGCTTCTGTGTACAAGAATTAGATAAAAACAACAGGACCATGTTCTGCAGTTGGCTTAGACAAAAAGGCTGATTGTTCCCAAATAATACAGAGTATGAGTGCCATACAGGATACAGGATGTGTTGGATTATTAATTGCATGTGTAGATGCAGTAATTTTGAGCCTTATTTAACCAAGATGGTCTCTTGGGATCTATATCCTTTATCTATATCTTCCAGTCCTATTTGCAGTAAATTAGAATGGTTTACCTCCACGTATTAAAAATGCATACACATATATTGTGTTGCTCCAATTCTGTATTGTATTATTAGTGAGGAACTAATCTAAAAACTATTAGAACACGGCAAGAACAGTGATGATAATATATTTGGCATCACTGCATAGTTTGGTCATTCCAGATGCAAAGTTTGGATATAAATGTGGTTGTGCTTTGTCTTATAACGTATTAATACTTGATTTAAAATCTCCTCTGTCTCCTCTTTTAAGGTTTCTGATCAGTCTGGATTTGGAAGTCACCTCATCTTTGGAGGATGACTGTGCCCTCTGATGCCCATTTCCCACAGGACTACGTCACTGTGTAACCGCTGTGTTTTAATACTGAAGGATGCTGATCAAATACACGGATTCAAGCAGCCATCTCCAACAACCTGATAGTGAACAGAGTTAAAACAATCAGGTCTTTAAACTGGTAACCGATACAAAAGCCACTGTTGTCAGCTGATACAACGAAACATCTTTATTCGAACGACGACGCAAACGAACGAGAGGACAAAAGCCTTTGAATCGAGAGGACAAACGACTGATGATCGGCCATCGTGAGGCTGAAACTGTGAGAGTGAAGGAAGGCAAAGGTGGATTCTCTGTGCGTGTGTTTGTGTGTTGTACACTGTGTTCTCGGGAAATGCTCTGCACAGCTGTTCAGGAAACATCTGCACTAGATTTTCATGTAGGTCAGAGCTTAGATCACTCTCTCTCTCTCTCTCTAACACACACACACACACACACACACACACACACACACACACACAGTCGAGCCATAACTGAGATTAATGCATGAGGTTCAAAGTAATTCTAAAAAGAGGGGGGAAAAAAAAGGTTAGATAATGACTAAAATAGTAGCTGTGGTGTTGTGAATGATTAGTATAATTAGTTCAACAATTTAATATCCTTAGAAAATTTAAATTTAGATTTTTGCATGTTAATTTCTCATTTCTTCTCATATATATTTTGAATCTTATTTGTTTCTAATTATTTTAGCTAGTAATAAAATGTGTCTCTTTGTCTCATGTAAAACTGGTTGTTCCAATCAAATTGTCGACAATCTGCGTGACTGGATTACTTGAAAGAACTGAAATGATTTTTTTTGGTGCAATGTCAAAAAAGTTTTACATTTAGTGATCGCCCCAAGACTTCGACGTCTCAAGGACAAATTTTATATCAGTTCTTCAGAAGATTTGACTGTTTTTAGACGGATACAGCAGTGAACAGTACATTTTTAAAATTTCATCATCCTGTTTTTATGTTTGAAAATGTTTTTTTTTTTTTTTTTTTACATACTAACTGATACAGTTCTTAAAGGGATTTTATTTCATTATTTTGCATCTCATGTCCAAAAGTACTTTGATATTTGAACATAATTTCATAGCAGCTTCTTACAGTCTTTATCATTTTGTATTCCATTTACAGTGCAACATTTGAATCTAGAAAGCAATTACCACTGCAGAAAACAGAAGCTATGTAATGTTTACATTTTATCTATGCAAAGGAAAATTAGCAGAAGGCGTTAAGTTTGCACTATTTGCATTAGTATTTGCACATGACTAATGTTGTTAAGTTTGCACATTAACAGTTAAACGTACGGGTTCAGGTTATGTCCACAGTCTGAGAGAAATGTGGTAAACTGATGTTTTACTAATGTGCACTATATGAGCACAGGTGCAATGTGTGTGTGTGTGCTATGTTGTTATTGAAATGTGTGTTTTAGTTGGTTTGAGTAGAAACAGTCTTTGTAGCAGAAATGTAGCCTTTCTATTAATTCTATCAGTAACTGCACTGTCAGTCTCAGAGACTAAAATCTGAATTTATTCCACATTTCATTTGTAAAATCAGCTCCTCTGACAATGTAACACCACTACTCAAATGCAACTTTTCAAATGTGGAGAATGTGAATATGTGCAATAGATTTTTTTTTATTGTAGTTTAAATGCTATTTAGAGGAAATGTTAGAACTACATCGTTTTGCACTCTGAGTCTTACAAGCTTCATTTGCACGTGAGTTACTGTGTCTGTACTATGCAACTGTTTCTACTGCAGCTAATATAATCAATAAAAGTATTAATGTTTACAATGAGGCAATAACTGTCTAAATGTGGATTTATTAAGTCTACCTTTATGTTTTCTTCTGTGTGTGATAAAGGTACATTAACATCAGAATGACAGTATGAATATTGAGAATTAATAGTTCAGTCTGTCTCCTTTTACAAATACAGTGGATCATTAGATTACATCTTTTTTTTTTTTTTTTACAAAAGATGAAGGATCTACATGGCTGAAATCTTACATAAACAACTTACAAGAAGAATACAAGTGACCAAGTGACTTATATGAGTAATCCACTTCGCTGTGGTTAGCTGAGGCTTCCTAGTTCTCTTTAATACTCACACCTACATAAATAAAGGTAAAATATCTTTGTAAATGAATCAATCAATTATGAAACATTTTAAATGTAGTTCATTTGACACTGCTGTCAGACAGGTAATGACTAAACGTTAGTCACAATATCCAAGTCCGTTCTGCTTCTGTTAAGTCTCAAAAACAAGCAAATATTCAGACTGTGCTACTGTTGAGAAATTAAGCCATTTTTTCTGCTGAGGTAAGACATAGAAAATAAGTGATGCATGTCGAGCACAGGGCTTCATATACAGCAAGAGACAATGAAAAAAAAAGTTCCTACTTAATTCCCTACATACTCTTCATCGTGGGTGTGTAGCAGAAGACTTTTAACTGCACTAAACTCCTAAAACATGGTAATACAACAGACACTTTTAATAATTAAAATGTCAGTATTGGTATTAATATCTGTGATTCTGACCCCAGCATTACTTGACTCCACATTTGTTTTATTCATTCAGTGTTGACTGTGATAGTGTCTTTGATGGACAGATGATTACCCTGAGAGGAGTCAGAAGAACAGTTTCATATCTATAATGCTAACTGCAGCTTGTAATATAAACTATAAATAATTTATTAGCTAACTTTGAGAGACAGTCTTTCTGTGAATTTTAAGATGGATTCTGGAGTATTAAATTTCAGAAACTATTCAGGTTGATTGGATCCATTTGGACTACATTGTAGTAATTTGTTGGAATTGGATCCTGCTCCATCGTCTGTTTATGAATTCAGGATCAGTGCTACACTGAAAGTAATATAATTGCATAGATATGTAACTAAACCCTCATCAGAAATGTCAGGCGCTTGAAACCCGAGCACAACACGCTCATGTGAGCACTAAACACAATCACTGATCAATGTTTACACGCGCTGTACACTTGGACAGAAAAATCCGAGTCACATCTGGATGATGTGTTGTGTCTGGGGCAGCGTGCCACAGCTGTTCTTAAGGAGGTGCAGGCCAGTGGATCCAGCTGCTGCTGCGCTGCATGCAGCATCTGGAAGGATGAGCTCCTCAGTTCACAAACACTTCGGGGCTAAAGGTCGCATCAAGGAAAGAGGTTTCTGAGCATCAAAAAGGAATGAATAAAAAAAACACTGTTCATCCCTCAAACCACAACATGGGAGAGAAATGACAACGATAGGAGTGACTGAGGTTAGAATAAATCTGATGTTTTCGAAAGGTTTGTCACGTAAAAAGTTTGCATGGTGAGTATTTTCATCTTTGCTTTGTAATGTTTTATACACTTCATTAGGTTGTTTTTCATGCTCCCATAACAGAAGCTATGCCAATGAAGGCAGCCATCATTACATTTATAATATTTAAAATAAAAGATAATTCTTTTTATATTTACATGACTGTATCACCTACACTCAATTTGCACATCACCCACTGTCAGGGATGTATGTACTGACTGTAGCATAATCCGGTTATAACATTAACTCTGCAACAAGCTTGTGTGCTCTTGTGTGACTTTGAGTGGTCACAATGAAGACCAGGCTTTGCTCACATGGAAAATTTAACTTTGTTTTTTTTTTTGTTTGTTTGTTTTTTTTGCTTCTAAAAACTCAGATGTCTTTTAACCTGCACACATAACTAGATGCTTTGATATCACTGTGTTTCTTAATATGCTCTAAATACATTAAGCTGTAAAACCTGAGTGCAAATTGAATAGAGGAACTTAGTAATGGTTATGACTTTATGATTATATCATGTTTGATGCCATCACTGTCAGTATGTTTAAACAAATATTTAACAACTGACCTTTAACTTATTTCTGCCTTTAATGAGTTACTATTTGAGATCTTATTAATTAATAGGTAGTTTTAAATTAAAAGACACTAAAACACTCAGCAGTCATCACAGGGGACAAATGGCAGCTAAGTTATTATTCTTAGCAATGAAACACAGGCTAAAAGATTAATTGCTTTAAAAAATACTGTATATAAACTGATCTAGGACAGACTATCCTTGCAGATTGTTCCATGAGACCAGAGCATGAACAATAATATTGCACAAAAATCTAAATATTTATACTACTCTGTAAGAGATTCTCTGAGCTCACAACTATTTTGTCTCAGTTGTTCTACATAAAAATGAACAGGGTTGCACCAACTACACTACATTTGGAAACTGGCAAAATAAATCAGAATTAGAAAAGACACAGCAGATCTCCTAGTGTGAAAAACACACAGTCCTGCTACCAGCTGTACAAATTCTTTAGTACTGTATGTGACCTATTTCAAGAGCCTAATTACAGACTGATCAAGACATTTACAGTGCGACTTTGTGCATTTGCAATAAGTTACAATACATTAAGATTTCTCAGTTCACTTATTTTCTGATGTAAAGATATTTGCAATGGGTTTAATATTACATTACTTGAGATTTAAACATAAATAATAACATTTAGGTTATCCTAATCCGTTTAACTGGTAGTGTGTTACAGTAAAAGAGGGCAAAACTTAGTACTTCTGCATGAGCATTAGCATAAGTACCACTACAGGTCTTGTAAACATGAGAATTAGCCGTGTAGAGATTAACTGTAAAGTAAAAGATAAATCCTGAATGAATGTGAGAAGGGCCATATGACAGGTAGGCCCTCTGCTGCAGTCAGCACGGCAGACCGGCCTCCAGACAGCAGGAAAGTTACGGGAACCGTCTGATTATAATGGAATCAATAACAAAACAATAGCTCATGTCTGGGAGGAAAATCGTGGGAAGTGCCGCCGAGGGCCTGATTAGCATTCTGTACTGCGAGTCCCCGTAGGCCGTCTCCTGGAGCCCCCCGACCCGGGAGTGAAGAATGGCTGCGCGGGAGGGGAGGGGGCAGAGATGGAAGAGAGGTTGCGGAGGGCCAGACGGGGGATGCGGAAAGTCAAGGAAGACAGCTTCACAAAGACTGGCATGGTGCTGAGGAGGAGGGGAGGAGGGGGGAGAGAGGACGGGGGAGGTGCTGGAGGGTTTGAGGCTGCCACCGTGAAATCAGGCGGTGTGAGGAAACTGGGTTCAAGTTCAACGGCAAATCCTTCTCTGCATGTTGAGGTGATGAAGACAAAATATCTACAAATCTGATTCTAATCTACCGGTTACTGATGTAAAACCCAGAATGATTTTTGTGGTTGCTGCAGATTCTTCATTGAAATAGAGTTTGGAGCTGAACACAGATGATCTTACATGCCTCATCTTTTATCTCTAAATCTGAGCATGAAAGTAACATTTGATCAAAACATTTTAGAGAGCGACAAACTGAGATTCAGACACACACTTTAGACACTTAAACAAAAGTCAGGCTGCAACTAACAACTACAATAAATATATGAATCATTTAATATCTCCTGAAAAGAACCTGTGATATCATCCTCAAGCCCAAACTGCTTGTTTTTTTCTAAAAATCTAAAACCCAAAGATTTTCACTTAATGGTCACATGAGAGAAAGAAAAAGGACATTTTCACAAAGGAGTTGGAACGGGGGAATGTTTAGGACTTTGGCTGGAAAAAATACTTCCTGTCAATCAACTTTTCGATTAATCTATTAATTGTTTCAGCTCTAAACAAAAGTCCATTAACTGTTGAAGAAAACACACAGACACCATATGACAGATGGACACCTGCCATCTGACACTCTCATTAACATAACTGTGAATGTTTAGGCAAAGATCACATGGTAAGAGAAACAAAATACTGTAAATTTACTGTTTAGCAGAGGTGACATTGTTGCATTAAACAACACATTTTGACTTTTCATTGGCCAATAAGCAATTTGGTGACTGCAAAGACTGAAGAAATGTTTAATTTTCACTCCTCTTTACTTCTCATTTCAATCAGCCTGTGCCTGAAAAAAAAAAAAAATCTGTACTATCATTTTTTCAAGCAAAGTTCTTGTGAAGATGCTTGTTAACAGGATTCATCATTTCGGTCTTTGTTAAATGAAAAAAGGGGTTTGTAGAAAAACAAAATAAGATATCAAAAAAATTAGTCTGGGCTTTGGTACAAAAACCCATTGGCGCTCGCTATATCAAAAAAATAAATGATATCAGTCCTAATGGAAATATGCTGCATTACATATGAAACAAACACATCCAGTATGAAAAGGTGTTTACTGTAGATTCTACAATAAACACATGTGAACGTAATTCACTAAAAAGGGTACTGATTGACAATCAACTCAGATTTTCTGTTCAAGTTAAGCAATGTAATTATATATATATATATATATAATATATATAAAAAAAAAAAAAAAAAATAAAATAAATATATATATATATATATATATATGCTTATGTAATGCACAGCATATGCAGTATGTCAGAGCAACAAATATTGTTACAACACTGAATGAATGAGGTCAGAAATGATGTGTGACATGAAGAGATCTGACCTCAGGGCAAATGGACAATGGTCACTTCCTCCCTAATTCACCACCTCTCTACACTCAATTGACTGTTTGAATTTGTGTGTGTGTGTGTGTGTGTGTGTGAGGCATGGGAGAGAGCGTAGGAGGTTGTTCTGTGTGACCCTCTTCAATGGCCTTTTTAAAACCACAAGTTGTTTGACCTCTGATCCCTTTGATTGTTGTTGTGTGTCCTCGCAGACCTCTGGGATTTCTCATAAAAGACACCTGCGATATCCTGCTGTTTAGTTTTCACACTGACACACCCTCCTGATCCAACACCATTAATTCTTGCTGAGATGGACCGTCGGTGGTAGAAGAATTAATCAGATCCTTTATTTAACTTAAAGTGCCAGTAGAACTCCTGCATTTAAATCCTACTTGAGTAAAAATAAAAAAAGTAGTACCAGCTAAATGTCCTTAAAGTTAAAGTAATATTACAGGATCTGATATATCTTTGCTTTTGTGTGAAATATTGTTATTTAAATGAAACCATCTAAGAAGTTATGAGTGTAAATGGAACTGCTAACACCTCACAGACGTCTGAAAGGTGACCATGTATCTCAACTAAACTATGTTTTTGTTAGGGGTCGTGAGCCAAAAAGGTTGAGAATCACTTAAATCTTTAACAATACAGTAAATTTTAGATCGTAAATGTTTTTTTTTTTCTTCAGAAGTAACTGGAAACTACATGTGTCACAAAGTAGGAACTTAAAGCAGCATAAAATGGAAATACTCAAAATGCAAATAACTCAAAACTGTGCACCTACAACACTGTAAATTTCAATTACAAAGTTTGACTTATTAGCTTGTTTGAGGTCATTTCATCTGTATAATATGAGAGCTCTCTGGTGAAAACGGAGACTGAAGAAATCAGAGTTTTAGTAAATGTGGAACGTCAGGAACAGGGCTCCCTGGTTCATTCCTAAACTGCAGAACGGGGGTCGAGACTGGTTAAAGAGGTTGTTGACCTGCTGGTTTGCTGAGTTTAACCTCTTGGCCTCCCTTTTTGATGAGAGCTCAGAGGTCATGACTCAGTCAGGAGGGGTCGAGGGGAAGCCTTCCACGGACGGCCAAACAGGAAGGACGAAGTGTGTCGTCCATCCCCAGCGGGCCGTGGAAATTTATTCCCACGCGTGTGCACTCAGACACACACACACACAAACCTAACAGCTAATTTTTAAACATATGCAAGTATACACAGACTGCTGAGAAAAACAATACAGACTGACCACACAGGCTTAAATACAATCTCCTAACTTTTCCTCTCTCTCACATAATCACACATTGTTTAGCTCTTAAATGCGTGACAAAGATCATACATGGGAATGCTCTGCTGAACCTCTCTCCACAAATGCACATTGTCTGAAATTCCTTTCTCTGTCTAAAAGTCATCCACTCACTGGTTTCCCACAAAAACAATCTAGTGGGTGCTATTGAACATTTTGTCAAGTATCCCTCAACTCTCTCAGACCATTGACGGGGGGGCGTCCAGCTCGATGGGAAAACAATATCTTATAGATTGCTATATAAAACCGATCCATCCAGGCGAAGACACAGGCACAAAACATGGCTAGAAATCAGCCATGAGTATGTCATGGCACGCTGGAGGGTCTGACTACTTAATTAGATGTATAAAAAGGCTGGGTCAGACAGAGCAGACAGGCAAAGAAAAGGCAGGCGAGATGAGGCCCTTCAAACTGTCTGCGTCATACTGTGGGTGTGTGTCTGGACAGTGCTGTGAGAAAGTGTGTACTGTGTCGTTTGCATGTCTGAGTCTCGGCCTGTGCAGGTCTGAGTCTGACTGCGTGTGCTGAATTCAGAGATGAACATGTTTGAGGTGTTTTGTCAGGGCAGAGTATAACAAACTTCTGAAAAACAGGTCAACATGAGCACCTGAATTTATGAAAATGAATTTTTGGGTTATAAAGGAAGATTACTCCACATATCAGGTGTTGCTTCCTTCACTTCCTTCGTATTTCTCAAGTTGGAACAAAAAAGGGAGCCTGTACTTTAAACCAGAAACTTACATACATGCAGCACTGAGGAATATAAATCATGCATAAGAATGATAAACTTGAGGGTTCAAATTACAAATTTCTGCCAAGTTCTGTACTGAGCAACATGTTTCAGCACACCAGTGACAGTGGTTTACAAACTGGGGTCAAGATACTTAAGATGAAGAGGATGAAGAACACTCAAGATGATTAACAGAAGAGTAAAGAAAATACTGGGGGGGGGGATGTCTTCTGCACACGTGAAAAGAGCTGTATAAAATCTTTTGTGGCTCCTGAGGCCTCAGGTGCTGTAACTTAAGTCAGTGTCAGCTGGGTCTGAGGATTACAAGTCCACACCTCTGTAGCCCGCTGCTCATATCTGTTCGAGGCTCAAGGCTACATAAGCTGCAACTTGTTTTCAACACCCTCCTCTGTGACTGAAACATCACATTATTGAGTTGCACTGTGGGTAACATTAAGGTTTTGATAAGGAAGAGGAAAGTATGGAATTATTTTTAAAAAGTTATGATATTCTGCTTCTGCTGCATTGATTTCAGTGCTTTTTGTGTTTTTCTGTCAATGTGGAGTTTGATAATGTTAAAGAAGTGTAATGCTAAATTGCTGGATTTTTCTTTTAATTCTGGGTCATTAAAAAGTAAGTTCTGAGTATAAAAGTACTGAGTAAAACACACAGAGTATAAAAGTCACATGTCAACATGTCCGTAATCGGTACAGATCAGTAATGTTTTAAAGTATGACTTCTCAGGAGCATCTCATGAACTTCAGGAATGCTTAGACAAAGATTCTGTCCCAAAACTTTTTGCTTTTTAAAAATTCCTGCACTGTTTCAGTAAAAGGCTAAATACAACCACATCATGTTGAACAAACACAGATATGAGCGATATTTCCAACCTCAGGTCTCTTGTTACAGGGAACATAAGATATTGATATAATTGTAGAGGTTAATGTGTTGTACTTCATTTAAACCTGCAAAGCGATTGAGTTTGATTGTTTGGATGAGGATGACTTTAACATCTCAAAATGTATGATAATTTATGATGAGGTTTTTGCACATATCAAATTAAGATGGTGGATAATTTAAATATTGGACAATAACTGAACCTAGTCTACATCCAATTCAGGGATGACAGCATTTAAACTGTAATGAGTGATGTTTTCTCTGTATTTTCAATTGTCATATTTTCCCCCTCATTTAAACACAACACCCTCTGCAGCTTATTAAATATCATATGACTGTTTTCCAGTGCATTTCAAAGAATTTTTCAGTATGAAATATCTGTCCTCCAACATGTCACATAGATTTTATCTGCTGTTTGAATATTTATTTGCACTGTTAAATGTATGTATGTTCAGATGCTCCAGACTCTCACACTGGCCTGGCCTCTAACCATGTTTTAACTATGCAAGTGTATGAGAGGAGGATAAAGAATGTGTGTCTCAATAAGTCATTAACGGTGAAAACAAGTCAGAACCACTTATAATAATCACTTATTCTTACTCACTCATTGTTGCCTCTGAGCAGACACATCCCAGTCAATCTGAATTGGAGTCTGTGGGTGAGAACCAACTGGGAGCCCTCCATCCCAGCTGCAGCTATTTGTTGTCTGCAACACATACAGAGGAAGGTCACAGGTCAAATAAGTTCACAGGAACTCAGGGCTTTCACATGTTAATGCTTCAGAGCAGCACAAGAAAAACACAGAGAGGTGATTATAATGTTGTCAGGACACTGTTTGTTTAAATCTTATGTTTGACGGACATGTCCAGTCAACTGGTGGATATGAAAGATTTTAAGTTGCCAAATTTGGGATGTCCTTCAAAATAACATGAAAATATGGACATGAGTAAACATGAGTGACGTGGTAGAGAAAATTATGATGAACCAACTGGATCTTAAAGTCACCAGAGCACTGGAGCAAACTTTCAATCATATTTGGCTGCATCAGAAATTGCTTTTGGAATAATTCTTATATATTTTTATAGATCTGACAGTACTTGTTAAAATTCACTCTACCTCAACCTGCAGCAACTGTAAAAGTGTCCTTACAAATTAATGCATTAGTATTAGCAATCCATAAATATGATAAATGGTCTAACAAGCACTTTTACTTTTGATACATTCAGTACAAGGAACAGATAGTTACATGTTCTAAAAGTGTACTGCGTACTTTTAGGAAGTAAAATTTTAAATGAACTTTTTTGTGACAGCACATTTTTACATTATAGCTTTACAACATTTGAAGTGATGGATTAGGATAATCCCTCCTCTTCTGGATACATAAAATTGTATCCTGTTGTGTATTGTATTATTGTTACTTTTTTTTTTTAACAGTGGTTATTAAAAGGGAAAATTATTGCCCATTTTCATTTGAAAATGTTGCCAAAAAAAAGTCTATATAAAAGAGGACCATGGGAAAAGCTTTCTGATGTTAGACTTTGACCACAAGTGTATTTTGGTTTACTGTTCAACAACCATCAAGCAAAGTTATGCAGTGACGTAATGTAAAATTATATACACTATGTCACAAGGCATCCAGGTGTTTGAGTCCTGGTACATATCCTTCTCCATCTCTCCCTTTCCTCATTTTTCATCAGGTCTTTAGTTCTCACAATGTAATAAATGCAGAAATGCACCAAAAAAAAATAAAAAATACTAGAAATAAAACATTTCAGTATAATCACACAAAAACACAGTGATTTGTTTCTTTATATTTCATTTTCTCCTCCATCCAAATAACTAAGGGAATAATTTACTACCATATATAGTAACACACACACCTCAGATGTGTAATCAATGGCCGACTTATAGGAACGTAGTGAGAATGCGACAGCCTCACAGAAACATGCACGACATGAACACTCAACAATCATCCTTAGGAGTTTTTCCCACATGGCTCAATCACACCAACTGAAAGCGAGGCTGAATATTGAAAAGAGGTGATTCCCATGCAGTCATTTTGTGAGTACAACCATTCAGTTCAGAGCGCCCCCAGCTGGAGCTTTTTAGCACTGCAGGGACAGAGGGTCTGGCAGCAGCATCGAGACGTTCAAGTGTTGGTCAGATCATCAAATATGACCAAAAACTCAACTCTCAAACTCAAGCTGATTGTTTCCCTGATTATTTGAATAATAACTGAGAAGTGAGTGTTTATGACGATGACGCCTTACAGGAAGATTTCACAGGAATCAGTTCTTGTAGTTCCTAATTGATTTTGCTTTCTAATTACTTTCAAAAGCAAGTCAGTAGGATGTCCAAGTAAGAAAGGAATATTAAAAACAAATTAAACAGTAATGTTAAGCAGTTATATTTAAGTTGATTGACTGTTTTTATTATTAGAACAGTGATTTCTAACATGTAGACCTCCCTGTAGGGATAAGTAATACATCTGAGGGGTCACAATATGATTAAAAAGGGAAAAAAAAAATCTGTTGTTCTGATTGGAATTATGATAGCTCATCTCTTCAGGCCTTTCTAGTTTATTCAAATTTAGCAAACCAAGAAGTACAAATCACTTTGAACTGTTCATAGCTCAAACTGTGACGAGGAGTCATGGCTTTCTTTTTCTCAAAGGATAAAATGGTTGGGAACCTCTGCACTGGGAAAAGCAAGAGTGAGATGATCAGTTCCTTAACATGTTAAAAAGATAAATCACACAGAAGCTCTCAACATGTTCGTATCGATTCTCAATATGGCCAAAATGGCTCAATTACATGTTTGTGGGTTTGATCAAATACCACAGAACTAAAAACTAAACTAAAACCCATCAGTGAACAATACTCCCACAAATCTTTTCCCATGCAGGCTGCATCCTCCATATTGCCTCTCCATGGGTTCAAATTATAACCTATTTGTCTCTCTGTTTTCACACGGCTGCCTGTCAATCAGTCCTCCCACCCCCAGCGCAAATTGGTGCAGTGTGAAAACAGCCACTCCCTGTGCCCTGTGGGTCTAATTGGCTCGGATTAAAAGAAGCCATTATATCAGTGGAGCTGATCTGAGAGCTGAGCCGCTGACTGCAGGCAGCCCGCACTTTTTAATCAAGCTGAGAAACCGATACAGCTGCATCCAGCTGCTGCAGCCTCCACACACTCACTTTACAAGGATAGTTCTCGCACATCACTCCTGATGGACTGCGTCTGAGGCTGGAGTTATAGTTTATTCCTTCATTGATATTTTCTACTGACTGATTTAATTCAGCAGAATATTACCTGCTTACTGTAGGCTGATTTGATTAGTATAGTATACTAGTTCAGCTGAGCAGCTAAACTGTGAGCTCAGTCACTGCATGTATGTACTCTACATGTGGGGAGTCAAAGCTGAAGGAAGGAAGGGGGAAAAACTATTACATTTTCTTTACACTTCGATAAATCTGGGCAAGTAAAACCTTTACCCAAAATGGTGCTGATTGTTAACAAAATTCTTTCAGATGTCTGAAACATAAAATAAAGAGCGATACATAATAATTACCAGTACAAAATTTAAGATCTAAATTACAGAGAGAGAGAGTTGGATTGATATATGGGATAATCATTGCTTATTGCAAACAACAAGAAATTGTAGTACACATTCAGAGTCAGTATGTTTGAGGTACTTTAGAAATGGGATATTATTAAGAGAAAAATATTAGATAAGTTAGGTCTTACATAAATGTCTGAGGTAGAAACTGAGTCATCGTTTTGTTTGTTCGCCAGACAAAACTGACAAATTTTTCATGTCCAGCTGATTGTACATTTTGATTGCAACACATATTAAAGGATGACGGATATTAAATATATGTGTTCATGTTTGTGTTTTTTTAAAAGTAATATTGGCTCATATATCATTATTTGAATTGTTAAATTTGTGAAATATATTAAATATGTAGAATACAAAAGTTGGAAGAAAGCAAAAGGCAATGCAGCAACTACACTGACTGCATTATACAGATGTATTATTATTCCTATGTGTTTTCTACATGTTATTTGTGGAAACGTAGTTAAGACAGAGGTTTATCCTTCACTAATGACCATTACCGGCTGTTGTGTGGTTTAGTTAAAATAATGTGCAGTTCCTTACAATTATTTCACCATGAATTGTTCATTTTGAGAGTTTTTCCTGTGACATTCATTAAAGTATCTAAACCGATTACTACATAATGAGCAGACCTTCAGGAAAGCCAAAATGTTCCGTTTTAACTCCTGTGCTTCCACAGACTTTGTACTAAAGTTCACATTTATTGCCTCCAAAAAATATATATAATTTCATTCCAAAATACAGTTTAAGGTGTTCCTTTTCAAAAACACAGAGGTGGGATAACAGAATGTCATTTCCCTTTATGTGTATAAATATTATCAAATCTCCTACAAATGTAAAAACCTGTGACAATTTTGACATAATAGATGTGACATAATTGTTTTAAAGTCAAATCCTTTAGGATCCTTTAGGGAGGTTCGCCTCAGGAAATTCAGGGATATTGTAGTAGTAATACCAGAGGAAGAAGGGGACGCTGCTCAGACCCCAAAAACACAAAACACTCACACACATTTGTCCAAATTGGAATTCACCAGAGAGAGAGAGAGAGAGAAGCCACAAAGGTTGTTTGTATCCCAGTGAGCAGTGATGGTGGGGTGAAGGGTTGTGGGTACAGCTTACTGCTGAGGTTCCCAGCCAACTTGGCACGCCTTTTCAACTTCTCTTCACCCTTTCTGTCTTTTCATTGTGCACACGAACAGAATCTTTTTAAATCTTGAACTAATTGTCCAATTTATTACTGATTATTACTGATATGTTCATCTTCATTTCCCCTAAAAAAAAAAATCTGGCAGCAGAGTCGTCTCACATCGATTCTCGCACTGTAAAAATGTACTTGTTATATAATTTGGAGGATTAAAAAAAAATCAATATATCTAATAGTTTCATCTGCTCCTGAATCACATGTGGGTTGTAATCATATATAATAATAAATATTTCTCTTTTAAAAAAAAAAATAGTTTTCTTTGTTGGCAAATAGGGAAACACAATGCTGAAACAATCGGATCAGCAATTCATTAGTTTATTGGCAGAAAATGAATGGCTCAAGCAAAAATCCCATACATCTTCTTTGAATGTGAGAATTTGCAGATTTTCTAGGCTTTCTATCAACGTATATTTAAAATATTTGGGTTTTGGACAGTTGATCAAAAGAAAAAAAAGCAGTCTGAAGACACAACTTTAGGCTCTTGTGATTTGTGATATACATTTCTTTACTATTTTCTGACACTTTATAGACTCAACAATTAATCAGAAAAACAGTAGATGGCACTAGATGACAAAAATCCTCAATAGTTCCCGTCTTTGACCCAGCTGACATTTTAAAAACTAAAATATAATCAATAAAAAAGACTAATAAAATAACATAATGAAAGAAAAACAGTGGTTGCAACTCAATAATGACTCCTTTTCATTCCCTACAGTTCTCTCCTCTCCCTGCAGTTCACACCAGTGGTCATTTTCGAGTGTCAAGGACCTCGCACTTGGGATTTGGGGAGGTGGGCCCTCAATTAGCCAGCCACGCGCCTTTGGAAGAAAGAGGAACTCCATGAAGAGTCCTTTAAGACTGGCCTCTGTTCACTCTCCTCTGACCCCGCGACCTCAGGGTCACAGGCCACAATACACTCCCATCTGGAGCTGTGTTATCGGCTCTATGACGAAGGGGACGGACACCAGCCCTTTGCATTCAGGCTGAGCTGTGTGACGCTATTGAAGGCCTGAGAACTGCAGCCCTGCCCCAGCAGAGACACCTCTCCGAACATCCGCACAGCTTTATGAAATCAACTTTGCCCTTTGATCAGGTCTGAAAATGTGGATCTGTGTTTTTTTTTTTTTTTTTTAATTGAGCTGGAGAAAAAGGAGAGAGGGTTGAACACATATTGCACAACGGGGGAGCTGCCTGGAGCAACTATAATCCTGTATTTTTGGCCACTGAGCAGCACTAATGTGGATCTGTTTCAGGCTAAATGCCTTGCTCAGTGGCATACTGCTTAGAGAGGAAAGTGGTTTTTGTTTACTTTGATATGAAACTACTCTCACACATGTTTCATTCTGCATAAACACACACAAAATATTACTGATGAAAAAGCTGGTTACACATGTTTTTAACATGTCTGATGCTGATCCTGAATTTAATATTACGTGATTACAATAACACATTTAATCAGGGATGAAATGTAACATAGTACATTTACAAAAAAAGTGCACTTTATATTTTGTCTTCTTAATTATTCTAAGTTATTACAGATTCAGATGAGAAAAGACTTTATTAATCCACAGGGGGAATTCACAAGCTGCTCAGCAGTATATAAAGCCATTTAAACTAGCCTCATCTCTATCAGCTGCATCATTAAAGTGACAAACACATGAATACATCAATAATATTGATCCAGTAAAACAATATATATTATTCTGAAATGGTGTGTCTGTATTTTAATACTTTTGTGCTTTTACTTTTGTAAAGTTTGGATGCAGGGCTTTTGAAAGATCTGAGTATTTGTTCCGTCACAGCAGGAGATATACTCAATTTCTGGGTTAATGTTGGTTGAGTTCCCACAGCCTTAAGTGATGTCTTCATTTGCTTGTTTAGTCCAAATATTTAAAAATTGAAATTCAAACCCCCCAAAATATTGAATTTACATTTATATAAAGCAGATAAAAGCAGTGCATGTTTGGAATTTTGCTTGATAAATAAATGACCTATTACTGTAAGAATAGCAAGGCGTTGGTCTCAATCAAATCTATTTATGTCTTTAGGGTTAAAATTTTAAAGAATTAAAACAGGTTAATGACAGTAAAATAGCATACTGTAAACATTTTGACAGAGAATAACAGAACATTTAAATGTGCAGTAAGTAAGCAGAGATATTTTCAGGCAGAAAGATTTGTTTAATAACAGCACATCAAATTTAGATGCAGTCGATTTTAAGAATTATAGGAGTTAAAATTGTACAATAGAGGTAACGAAACACAAATGTTGCTGAATATCTGCAGGCCATCATGTATCTCAAGTCTTGGTAGCAGCTTTGTTTGTTTCAGCCTCTCTATTGTTAATGTAGTCGAGATCAAAATATTTTACAAGGACTCAGCTGTGATATCAAACACTTCACTGTTCCCCTGACATGTTGCCATTAATCCAACAAATCACGGCACGATGATGCCATCTGGTGGCAGAATGACTGTGACTTTTGTCTGCTTTCTGTGCATCGACATGAACAATACTACTCGAGTCCATCAGTCAGGAAAGCAGCACGAGGACTTGTTTAAACGCTGCTCATTTTATGAGAATAGAATAACCTGCTAGTTAACTCAGGAAATACCACAGAGGACACGAGCAGCGACAAATGCCTCTTTGTTAAATTTAATCTTTATCTTTAAACCCACTGTTTGTGGAATAAAATGGACAGGTTTGGACTGAGAGAACATCCTTCACCTTCTCACGGATTTTTGGGGAAGCTAGCTTACTCGCGTGCGTCAGGTGTTTCGATGGCGCACGTTAACTCACAGAAATATGTACACACCTGGTTCCCTCTAACATCACTGAAAAGTTCACAGATGCACACATTTTAACTTTGACGACGAAAAACACACTTAAAAACATGTTTCGACTTACTTCCTGCGTTCCTCTGCGTTTCCCTCAAATTTCCTCAAATTTTCGAACGGACTGACGAAACCGTGACGTAACGTGTGAGGTAGCTACTTATAGGCAGGTATGGGCGCACCTGCGCACAATCATATCGGTCACCTGACCTCGATTGTGTTTTGAATTAATAGTATAGTTAGAAAATCATTATGAAATCAGTACCTTCAATTTCTCTTTGTTGTTTTTCATTTCAAGATGAAAATTATTAGTATTTACTTTTACTCATTTTTGGTACTTTGGTTAGTGTCATAGTAAAAGTAGTATAATGCCATATGATCACTGTGAATGCAGCTTCAGAAATATTACAAAGGAAAGTTTCCCCAGTGGTAGTTTTCTGCATAAGGAAAGCACAGGGTCTATTCTCTTATCCAGTGGATTTTACTACATTTAAGAATCATCACCCTCTCTTTCTCAAGGATTTCATCGAAATCCTCCTATTCCCTCATCTTTTCACTCTTAAAATACTTTCTGCATTGTGGAATCTCAAACCACACGATCCATAAAAGTGACACTCTCGCTTTTGACCAAATCAACAAAACCAGTTACAGCTTGAACTGTCACACATGAAATGAAGCCCACACACGAACACAGTGCTAAGGGTAAAATAAGAGAACAATTTATTCTTTGCTCTGTTCTACAAAACTTTATTACAACATAAAGCTGACGAACAAAACTGTGTCTGCTGAAAATCAAAGGTTTCTACCCAGAAAAATGCGGACAGCAATCACAGGTGTGAAAAGTAGGATATGTACAGTATTTATTGACTGTTTGTTAAGGTTGAACGTTGTGCTTTGGAGTCGTAGGATTCTTTGAAAAAAGCAGGAACAAGTCTCTACTCCTACATCACACTGAAAACAAAGATCTCTGTTGGATACAAAGGTCTTTAAAACATTAGCACCATTTTATAAAAAGGTTTTTGATACAACAAAAACCACAAAGAGAACAGTTAATAACGTAGATTTGGAGCTGGTATAGTAATTTTGACTTTGCACATTTATTGTATTTCTTTCTAGAGAATCACTTTAACCTCTTTTTTAGCTCTGCCGGTCACTGCATTGACCCTTTAAAATCTACTTAACCAAATACATTAGAAATTGACATTGATATTGAAGGACATCAAAAACTAGGAATGTTTTTTGAGTAAACTCTGTCTCCCTCAGAAGAAATTAGAGCCTTTCTGTGCACTCAGGCTCCTTGGCAAAGAGGAAGTTCAGTTCAGTTTGGCCTGTGTTTCTATGTGTTTGCGCTTCATTTTGTCCTGTTTGAGCATTCATTGGTAAAAGCAGTCGGTTCTTTACACCTTGTCATGTTACAACAGCAGAGTTTAAGAAAACGAGACAAGGAAAGCATGGCTGATTTTTAAAACTTGATGTCCCAGTACTGTAGTGTCTTTTTGGTGGCTTCAAAGTCATCTTCAGCAGCTGCAAAGTTGTTGTTGGTCGGTGATGTCACTTCAGGGTGCTGGGTTGGACCTTCGACCTCTGAAAATGAATTAATTATATTTGTTTTTTTATGATTGTATCCAGTGTCACGCTTTAATTTTATGCAATATTTTTGTCCAGGTTTCACGTTGGATTGAATTTGTGTCTTTTGTTTTGGTTTTCTTTTTCTTTTATGTGTAAGCTGTTAATAACAAAATAAAAACTAAACCACACCTGAGATAATTCATCCACTTCATATATGACACAGTGTATAAGAAGATGACTGGCAACAGAAGGTTAAATAACAGAAACAAACCATTTTTGTGTGTGTCAGGGTTAAGCTAATCTCTTATCTTACCAGGGATGCACAGGATTTGGGGCCTCTCCCACACGCCACCAGACAAACACCTGATCAGAGGATTTAGTTTCTGCTGGAAACCCTCTGCACAGTGGTAACGTATAACCGCATTGGTTTCATATCTCTGTCGAGGTTTTCCAAATATGGAGGTGTTTCGGACCTTTGGCGGTGGACCACACGAGGCTGTTGGAAGAAATAAACACTTGAGAACTTGAACTTTGCGTATCACTGATGTGCGGTGATATAATAACCTGAAACAACCACGAGGGAGATGATGAACCTGTTGGTACGGAGCTTCAAATGATGCCTTCACTGTTAATTCTCATTCATTTACTCACAGGTGCCTTTCTTGCAGGTGTAGGCCAGGTGATAGTTGCAGGGCACGTCACTCCAGCGTCCGTCATCGTGCCACACCATCACCACACAGTCTTCTCCAGAGAGAAAATAGCTGTCTGGCTGCCCTCTGTACCAGTTCTCATATAGCTGTGAACATGGAGAGAAAAGATATATTACATATAGATTTATTTGCATTCCTGGAAATCATAACATACTGTGTACAACACACACACACACACACACACACACACACATATATATATATATATATATATTTTATATATTTTTTTTTATATATTATATATATATATATATATATACATACATATATAAACATAAAGTATCAAAACAAAAATATCTAGTCAGACAGAGTCAAGGTTTTCTCAAGACCTGAAAAAAGACTAAATCCTAGTGGGTTGAATCATAAACAAAAAAATAATTTGCTAAATGTCAAATAATTAGAGCATTCACACAAGAACAATACGACCAGTTTATCTTTCTGTGATGTGAATGTTAGGTGGTCACACATTTGTAGCCAACAAACAGCTATATTGTATTTGTTTCTCATGGTTTTGAATATTTCTCACCAGCGGGTTGCCATCAGACCAGCGGAAATCATCCTCGATGGTCTTATCATTCAGACCTGTCCACTGGTATTCTTTGTAGTTGCCTGAGAAGGAGGGCAATAAGATAAGTCTTCATGAAACAATGCAGGCAAAACTATCTGATTTCCTGTAGATTGGCACAGTGAACATACTGTTGATGTAACTCTGCTCCTCAGGGGTCATGATGGACACCAGGTGAGCTCCCTGCATGCGACAGTGCTGCTCAGCCACCTCCCAGCTCAGGCGCTGGCTGAAGTGTCGGTAACAGAAACCTTGAAACTTATCCCAGCCTGGCTCACAATGCTCCAGATCTGAAAGAAATACAGAAGAGGAGAACGGACACTGAAGAACCCCAGGAACCTGCATGCTTTGCCCTGTTGGTAATCCTGGCTAGAGCATACACAGTATATGGAGTATATGAATGTTAATGTCTGAACAGATTGCACTATGCAAGTCAATGAGAAACCACCCCAGTTTGTCTGTGCATACAGCATTTCAGTTATCAGTATTGAAAATGAATCTCTAGATTCCTGAACCATCTTCTCTCTTTTATGAAACAGCTACCAGCTCAGCAACTTATTTAGAAGACCTAACAGAAGTTATTTCTGCAGAAAAAAACAGCAGAGAGCTCACCGGTCTGACAGAAGTCTCCTCCATATGTTGGCAAACAGAGACATTTAATCTGCCCATCTCGATCTGTACAGGTTCCTCCGTTGAGACAGGGGTCGTCCACACAGGCATCTGAAACACAGCAGGTCCAGTTATTAGTAAATTATTCTGCATCGTAAACAGCACAGGACATAGTCTGTATACAGTATGTTATTGTTAATAGTGCACAGGAAATTATGTTTACATGTATTTGCAAGTACAAATGAAAGTAAGAGAATTATCAGGAAAAAGTCAGTTTGGTGTGGGAAATACTGATTAACTGTTGAGGTAACTCACAATAATTAATATTACTGTCTCTTTAAAAGTCTTGAAATCATGTATCTAATCCATTATACTGTGCTTATTGCAATTATGTGTAGCACAAAGTAATGTCAATTCATATTTACATGAGTTAAATGTATACATAAATGCAGAGAAAAATAAACATGTAGAAATATCTTAAGAGTGGCACATTTCATGACATATATTCAGATAAAATGTTGTCAAGGCATCATGATCCACGTGAGCCAACAGATGGCAGCAGAGGACAAACTTCATGTTAAACTCCTCAGGTCCTGTTCTTGCATCAGATCTGGGTTCTCCTACATTGACTCTCTATCTTTTTCTCCCATTTTCTCTTAATTATCAACCTTTCATATCATACTTGTGAAAGGTGGAGCCTTAAAGATGCCAAATGAGATTGTATTGTGTGATTTGGTTTTACTGTTTTAAAAAAGACAGGTCACTCAAAACACAGTATATTTTTTCTTCCTTATAAGGAGTTTCTATAGTCTAGTATCTGCATAGTTTCAGTTTGACTTTCATGTGGTTTGGAGCTTCAAACTGTAGTTTAACTTGCCAACAGGAAAACCCAACGATGTTCCTTTTAAAATGCAATTACATGGTTACACATGATAATCAACAGACACTGCTGTGATTTGTTTTGGTAACTACTCTCTATGCTCTTCCTCAAAGCACGCTGTCGGTCTCTGTGCAGAAGTAGAAATCGCTTCCTTTGAATCAATATCTGTCATATTTGATACAAATACATAACAGTGCATTTTTTAGCACTGGAGCTCTACTGTGAAAAATTCTCCTCTGGTGCTAGCTGTTTCACCCTGTAGCTCACATAGACAAGATACACGTGTGCATTTGTTATACTCTCTCCCTTAAAGAAAAAAAAACCTTTAAAATGCTCACACAAGACCATTATTCAGAACTTGTTGCTGTTGCATCCTGTCACAGCTGAGTTAACGCTGAAATAATGTAATGAATTAATAAGTAATCATTTCATTTCCCAAAAATGTGTGCCTTCTTATGTTTTTGTGTTGACATATTTAGGAAATTGTGAGTTTACATTGTCAAACTCCTGTATGGATGATTACACCGTACAAAAGAAGCATATGTTCAGTTCAGTGTCACCATCAGAAGGTAGCCTAGTTGTTTAAAGTTTAAAGTTTCAGTTTAATTTTCTAAATTTGTAAAAGAAGGTAAAATGATGGCATGTGTATCTGAAATTAAACATTTTACAAGTGGCTTTGGTTTTCCTTTGACACCCTATAAACAAGAACACTGGGGTGTCTGTCATTATAGTGAACACTCACTTACTGCTATTTAGACAGCTCTCTTTGAGTCAGTGTGTGTATGAAAGGTAATAACTGCCTTACCTATGTCTAATGAGGATCATATGCAGTCAAAGTTAAACCATCATTCAGTTTTGTTGACAAATACACAGCTGGAGCATGGGAACCCATCAAGATGGGTCTGTAAGTGTAAACCAATGAAACCTTTTGCTGTTACCCATGTTGGTATCTTGAGAATGATCAAAGATTTTTGCTGTAACAAGAACTTTGGTTCAGTTCTCACCTACTTCTGTGAGGAGTCTGCATGACTTCCCTTTTTTTTTCTTTCTTTTCTTTTTTTTTTTTTTGAAGTTGTAGTGCAGTTTTCCTCACGGGACAATAAATTGCCTGTAGGTTGGTAATTTGAATTACTGGATGAGTGGTGGTGGCTTTCCCACAGCGTTTCTCATACTTTCTACGCTGTAGTCTGCTGAAATATTTTGTTTTCCATTAAATGAAAATGCTCCAGCAGAGCTTCTTGTGTAACAGCTGCTGTTTCCTGTAATCTTCTTTTAATTAACTTTTTTTAAATTGTTGCCTTCCCAAGAATAATGACATTCATGTGATTCATTGTATTTTCAATTACTGTGTATATTGTTTTGTTAATGTACTTTTTAAATAAGGTTTGCCTAGAATACATTAGAAGAGACTCTCTCATATTTCTAGATGCTAAGTCCTAAATGTAACTGTAGACATGCTGAATGAAGCTGCAGCACAAAGTCATTTAATTATCACCACAAATATGGCTGACTGGAACCACTCAGGGGGTTGTTAAGACAGGACTGCCAGTAAAAACAAGTCTGTTTTGTGATGCAGAAATCTTTAAATCATTTGAAAGTGCCTGTAAATATGCAGTGCCACTCTGGTTTGTTTTAGTACAGTAATGTCTTTGCATCATTTTGAATTCTGTTTTAAGTTCTGTTCTGGAGAACTGTGCTGTATTCACTTTTATGTAAAGTACATTGAGTTTTCCAGTAATGAAATGCCCTCTATAAATAAATTGCCTTGTTCTCTGATTAAAATAATAGGCTGTCCATTATGTTGGAAGGCTATTCCCTACATTTGTTCTGAAGTTCAGAGTGGCAACAAAATTATCTATGAATTTCTGCCAGGAAAAGAAAACAGATGTTAAGTTAACATGTTAATGTTAACTCAAAATTATGAGATATGAGATGTTGCAAATATGAGACAGTTACATCTGCTGAAATTTTTTGACTGTGAGGATTTTTACTTTGGTCATATCTAACTTTTACTCCTTTTCTTGGCAGAAATGCATCAAAATTTCAGACTAAAATGTTTGAGACTGAAGGAAAACAAAATAACAGATTTCAACTGATGGTGAGACGAGAAACAAACATCAATTAGTTAGACTTTATCATTATTACACCTAAAAAAAAACACAATACTGTACAAATCTTGAAAGATTGTGGTTAAACAAGAGAACATGACTTGAGTATGAAAACATTAATGACCCATAGAGAACATTCAAAAACATGTTGCTAAATGCTACCACTCACAACAAATTAACACTGAAATATATTTGTGCTTATAAACACAATAATAACCTGTGCTTCTGGTACTAGACTGTCTGAAATAGCAATAGAGGTCTACAAATCTGAGGAAAGAGAACAGTTTTTAACAGCTGATGACCTGACAGTTATGAATTAGATATAAAACAGTATTGCGATTGCACTGGTCAGTGCTGTTACATTCCGACGTAATTGCTTTTACAGAGGAAGATCAAGTCCCTTTATCATGTTACTTCCAGATTACTGCAAAAAACACGGTGAGTTTTGACAGTTAGCGGGAAGAAAATTAGAATAATAATAATAAAGAGAATAATTTGCACTTGTTTGGTGAAGAGATGAATTTTCAGAAAACAAAATCCACTGATCAAGGTTCTGTGAAAGGTTTACCGATGCTACAACCATCCACTGTTGCAGAAAATCACGTCATATGTAGAAGAAGCACTGAAACACTCATTCAAGCATACCACTATGTTACAGTACTTCACAGAAGTCAATCTTTGGATGAAGAAGAAAACATCATGCATGACAAGACTGGACTGTTGACAAATGTCAAATGGGAGCTGTCCCAGTGTGAGTATCTTGAAGGGGAGGTGGGATCACAAGGACAGAAGTGAGAAGCGTGAGGAGTCAGAAGGGTGAGTGGGCTTTCTGAGACAAGTGAAACAAACGTGGGAAGTCGTTTGAAAAGGAGGGGAGGTGTTTTACAGAAAATGGAGCAGAGGCAGGTTGGGGCAGAGGACAGACCAGGGATTTTAGTGCATCATTGCGTCGAGTAGCAAGAGGAGGACGGTTAGGCTGATGAGAGTGGCTTTAACATTACCTGAAGACTTCCCTGTACCGCCTACAGCAGCCCTCTCATTGGGCAAGATAAGCAGGGTGGGTGGCTGGGTGAGACTAAACTCAACATCCACCAGACCCTGATCCACTGGTGGTATGAGGTGCGTCACCTTCTGGGGCTCTGTCGTCTTGTGGAAAACTCTTGGTCTTGAAGTGGTTGGGCTCCAGGCACGTCTAGACCAATGTGTGGTGGTTGTGATGGTGGCGGTGGTCGTCTTTGCGGTAGCAGTGGTGGGTTTTGTACTTGAGGGTGAATCTAGAGCCGCTGTGGAGGTTTTTCCACTGTACTCCAGATCGTTGAGAGATTCTTGAGGTCCACTTGTGGTGGTCAGTGGATCCCAGCTAGATGTTTGAGAATCAAGAGGAAAGATGGTAAAGTCCTCCTCAACAGTTGGGGCAAAGCTAGCTTCTTCTTCAAGGGCTGAGGCAACATTAGCTTCTATGGTTGGGGAAATGGTAGTTTCTTCATCTACAGTTGAGGAAATGTTAACTTCCTCTTCTAAGGCTGAGGCAAAATTAGCTTCTTCTTCTAAGGGTGGGGAAACATAAGCTTCTTCTTCAAGGGTTGGGGCAGCTGTTGTTTCTTCAAGGGTTGGGACAATATTCACTTCCTCAAGGGATGGGGTGAGGCTTACCTCTTCCTCAAAGGTTGGAGAAACATTAGTAACTTCTTCAAGGGTTGGGGTAATGCTAGGTTCTTGTTCAAGCGTTGAGGCAACATAAGTTTCTTCTTCATGGGTTGGGGCAACTGTAACATTCTGTTCCAGTGAAAAGGAAACTTTAACCTCATCTTCAAGGGTTGGGGTAACTGTAATGTTCTCTTTAGGGGTTGGGGGGGCTTTAACTTCCTGTTCCAGTGAAAAGGAAACCTCAGCCTCTTCTTCAATGGTTGGGGAAACTTTAATTTCCTCAACAAGGATACTGTTAACTGTAACATCCTCTTCAAGGGTTGAAGTAACTTTAATGTCTTCTCCAACAATTGAAGTAACTGAACTAGGTTCCTGTCCACTTGCCTCTTCATAAGCAGTGGTTGCAGTATCCAAATACACTCTGTACCCCGAAGTCCGATATCCTGCTGTGGTGGAATCAGTAGGCAACTGAGAGGTGCTCGACCCCTCTGGAGACTCAGTGGTAGCAGAACTTACTCCAGAAACAAGGTTGTCTTCAGCCTTTGTTGGGTGTAGCTGTTTTTCCCCACTTTCCATGGTGACTGTGTCTTCAGTTTCTAAGCTTGCGCTTCCCTCCTGTCTAGAAATGGGAGACTCCCACAGTTGTGTTGCTGTGGACAGGATATCGAAGCCCAGTTTTTCAATAATTTGAGATGAGGATGTTGGATCTGGGAATCCAGTCTGAAGCTCAGCGGGAGTGGTGCTAGCTAAGGCAGAAGGTGACAGGTGAACAGTGAAGCCGGAAGTGGAGGAATCGGTTGTGGAGATCAAACTGACTGCTTCGACATCCAGGTCACTCTCTGGAAAAAAAAAAGAAACATAAAACATGTTTGGAGCTGTAATTATAAGATACTGATGTTTTCAGCCATGCTAGCAGCATAGCTTTCTAAACTGCAGAATTGGTCATTTGGTTCAACATTTTGGTCCACACTACGCTAAGATAGTGAACATGGTAAACAACATACCTGCTAATCATTGACATGTTAGCATTGTCACTGTGTACATGTCAGGATGCTGATATTAGCATTTAGCTATCAGCTATCAGCATGGCTGTAGACTCTTAAATTTGTAAATTCGTACCTTGAGAAATATCTCCAGACCCATCAAGAGGGAGCAACAGTGAGGTCAGGTTTTTGATGGGAGCTTGGGTAGCTTGTATAAGAAGCTCTCCTTCCTCTCTTGGCGACTGAGTTGAAAGGGACATCTGCCCAGGCCCTTCTACTGCTTCCTCCTCCAGCTTCACCTGGATCATGTTGTCAGGGGTCATTGGGGTTGCCTCTTGAGTATGGTTGCTGTCTTTCTCACTGTAATTTGCTTGTGATCTATTTAAATCAAAGTAGGTCTCTCGTATTTCTTGGGAATCCATTAGCCTTGCAGAAGGTTGTGTATGCTCTTCGGGGTTTGAGTCTGGTACTGTCAAGTTATGTGTGTGAGGTTCATATGATGGTTCGGGAAACCCTGTGGTATTTTCAAGTTCAAACTGGATGAAAGGTAAGGTTCAAGTTATGGTAGGAATCTGTCTCATTGTAAAAATTAGGCATTAACGATGCATTCTGTGGGAAATAGTAGGTTTCTGTGCTGCTAATAGTATTGTTCATCAGTTCTGTCAAATGCTGGGAGTGAGAGCTCATCTCTGTAGGAGATAAAGTTTCGTCAAATGGCTGGAGAAGGTCCAATGAAGTTGTGTTGAGGGGAGACTCTGTTGTGTCTGATGTAACTGTAGGATGTGTGTCAACTAGGTTTTCCTCAGTGGAAGTGCCAGAGACAAAGGGAAAAGACACTAGGACACTCTGAGCCTCTCTCTCCACTTGCTCTGCATGTTGGTTCAGTTGCAGCTCTTCATCAGTCTCCGTAAGAATAACAACATCTTGTCCAACATCCTCAGGCTCTGTGGCCATGTAGTCCATAGGTAAGTGAGTAGGAGCAATTCTGTTATCTGTAGAGGACGGATTAATTACAGGTAAATAACAGCTTAGTTACATATATACAAATTGTCATTTATTAAAATGTACATATATCCAAATGTAAATGTATTTAGTAGTGATTATAAAGAGTAAAAGCAAAGTAAGGATTAATTGCCATGTGTCTACAGTATTCTTGGAAATTTCCTAGTTAAAGTTTTAAGTTTAGTTAGTATCTTCTTAGTATCTTTGACATGCAGCTTCATTCCTTTTTTATGCACAATCATTTTTCATGCTCACTCACCTTTAAAACAATAAACATCATGAAGGCTGGACGGCTCAGGGAAACCAGTTTGGTTGCTGAAGCGGTAGAGGGTTTTGACACCTGGCTGAGGCCCTCCACAGCGCTCTCTGGGGGTTATGATGGGGTAGCGCACACTGCGATCAGACAGCCATCCAGGGCTGCAGCGGTCCAGACCTTCACTCCATGCCAAGTACAGCTGTGCTGTTGTGGCCAGCTCGGCCCCTGCAGCTCTGCAGTATGACTGTGCTTCATTAAATGACAACTGCTGTGGGACGGAGTTGTGGAAGACCTCCCCTACAAACACAAAATATTTTTACAGTTTTTTCCACAGTATGTACAGTATTTCTTCTGTTGGCATAACTGATACTGTTGGCTGATTGTACAATATCATCATTCAAGTATCAGTGAGGTTTTATATATACAAATATTAGCTATAGTGTTATTATTTGTACCGTCAATTTGTTCCACGTAACAATAAACATCAAAAAGATCATCTGGATCCATTGTCCCATAGTTTCTCAGTCCTGGTTGTCCATCCATGTCTCCATAGCAACCTTCGCGGGGTACTTGGATTGGGTACCTGGAAGCATGGAAACAATTAGCATTTCTTTCAATAAGCAGATTCTGTAGTTTCCAAAAACAGGCTCAGTTTTGGGAAAATGTGAACAACAGAATGAACAATATATGCAGAATATTTCCACAAACAGGTGCAGCCTTTAGAACATGTGTTTGATTGTTTGAGTATTTGTGTAGATTGAGTGTGGGCACCATACAGAAGATCCATAGATAATTAGATACCTGACAGACTGGTCTGCCAGCCAGCCTGCATCACACTGTTCATATCCATCATAATAAGCTGCCAGCAGCTGATCAGCAGTGGCGATTTCTGCCCCAATGGCCTCACAAGCCCTCTGGGCCTCATGGAAGGAAAATGCATATCGGCCCAAGGCATCTCTGTAGTGAAATACAACACCTACACACAAAGAAGACCATTAAGAATGACTTTACCAGCTACAGTAGCAGAAAAATCAGTCCAATCAATTCTGTTGTCCTAAAGCTTAATTTATCAGACAAACAACTGTGAATCATTTGAT
Source organism: Lates calcarifer (assembly GCF_001640805.2). Taxonomy (NCBI): domain Eukaryota; kingdom Metazoa; phylum Chordata; class Actinopteri; family Centropomidae; genus Lates; species Lates calcarifer. The sequence continues at coordinate 14,185,325 of NC_066835.1, read as the reverse complement.
CAAGCAGCGACACCCAATGTGGCATTATTTGGAAAGCATGTTACCAGCAACATCTACTTAAATGTCAGATCAATATTCAAAATAGATATGACAAGAATATGATATCTACAACCAAAACAGCATGAAAAAACATAAAAATAAATATTAATTGATTGGAGACTTTGTGGAATATTTTGAAACTCTTGACCTCCTTGGACACCATTGTTACTAAACTTGTGTTATGTATATATATGTACATTCATTCTTAATCTTTCAGAAGCTTCAATGATGGCAATAATCTGTGTTTGATATTTTCTCACCTTTGACCTTCAGTTGTACAAGGTCACTGGCATCCTCCAGGCCCTGCTGCACCTCGCAGCGGTAGTGACCCGAGTCACTGGAGCGCAAATCTCCCAACCACAGTGACGCGTCATCGGTGGAGGACGTGTAGTTGAGCAATGCGGCACGGTCTCTGTACGCCTCATTGACCTTCACTCTTTGACCCCGTGCCACCAAGATCTGTGTCTCCACCCCGCCGGACACCACGGTCCACTTGATCCGTGGTACAACGGGGAAAGAAGAGGAGGCGGCGGTGGTGGGTGTGGAGGACAAAGACACCAAGCAGGGGATGGAGATGGAGCTGCCCAGTGGGGCAAAAATGGGACCTGAGTGGGGGATGTTCACCTGGAGTGACCGGACATCATCTATAGAAAAATAAAAGATGGAGGACACGGAGCGTGAAGAGGAGAGCGGCTCTGTAAAACTGCTGAGAGTACTGAATCATGCCCTTACTTTTGAATGCACCTTTGTATTCTATGCTTATAGCTGAATGACAAACACCAGTAGTTCATGCCATATTAAGAACCATGAATATTTTCATTAAAAGTAAGAGATAATGGAATATCTAGACGTACCATATGCAGATGGTGCTTGGGTGGGGAAGGCCACAGTGACACTGCACACTGCACAGAGAAGTGGAAGAATTTGGACATGTCTACGGAGATAAAAAGGAAAAGACAATAAACATTAGGCCATGACACATTTTGACGCTGATGAATATTAATAATGAATTCCTGAAGTAAATTCAGGAGGAAAAGGACACAAAAATGATGAATCAATGGTTCATTTCCAGTTTCCAATTTCACACATATTTAACCTTTTAATGGGCAGAGCGATTTCTGATACTGGAAGTCATGTCTTGTGTTGGCTCAGCTAGTCAGAGGAACATGCTCCATTGATCTCACTAAATTGATTTATTGTAATATTGAAGGTCACAACCTGCAAACCTGTGTATTACAGTACCTTCACTACAGCATCACCCTACTATGGTTTTAGTCTTGCACATGTTCAGATACAGTAGCTCTGTTAAAAGGTAGTCTCACAGTTACACAGTGGTGTTCTGTGTCTTAGCTGTTTATAATTTGTATTTAATATGCTTTACTGCTTATATATGCATATATAACATAGTTTAGAGCTGAATCTTACCATGTTTCTAATAGTTAATGGGGTTGAAAAATGAAATTAGTTTTGTGAGTATATTTGTAAGAGACAATACGCATCAGAAAAACCTCCTTGTGTAAATATAATAAAATGTCATAAATTTGAATCAGTAGCTCTCACTACAACCTTTATGAGGGTATTTATTGCAGGACCTTTGAATTAAAGTGGATTAGTTTTAGCTATGTGCACCTAATAAACTGGTAACTGAGCGTATACATCATATAACTGGAGAAAACCTGCTAAATCAGACAGAATGGTTCTTTATTTTATAGACATCATAACACTGGAGCAGAATCACTGTGTAAAATACTGAGATAAAAGTCACATAAAATCCCCCCCAAAAAAAACATATCTAAAAGCTCAACCACGCGGCATAAAAGAGCAACTTTTCTGGTTTTCAAAGGGAAGCTGGGAGCACAGGCTCCTGACCACAAGCCATTCATCACCTCCGGGAGCTAATGACACGGCGTCTCAGCCCAGCGGCATCCTGCCAGCTCTCCGTCACCAGTCTGGCCCTGTTATTAACCCAGCAGGCATGGCAGGGCGCTCACAGTGACCTCACACAACCTCCTGAGGCAGCCATGATGAAGCTGCAAATGTTCATTCATCATTAAAAAGCAGCACATTCAGTCCAAATTTCTTTTCAGGGATGATGTAATCAAAAGTGTCTCTTTTAATTGAGAAACTTGGCACAATTTTAATGTTAATATCAAAGTAGCACTTGCTACACTCATCTCCACACTATGTGATCTTTCCATGTTGCTATATCTCAAAAATATTGAATATATATTATTGTTATTATCCAAACAACCTTACACACAACAAATCTACAAATCACCATTTCTTGTACCCAAATTATTGACAGTATACAATTTCACATAATCTTGCTCAATGAAGTTGACTGAGTTCTGCTGAAAGTCCAAACTACTTTAAACTATGCTTCCTTTTTTAAAGACAAATTATAGAATAGTGAAGGAAATGGCAATAAAGGGATTTTAAAAATGTGACCTCTAAATCTATACTGCACACTAATTGTGTACACAACTATAAGCACCACAGAGTAATGCTTGTAGTATACAGTTTTTGCAGTTTGTAGACAAGAAATCAGCATACTTTTATATATGTTTTACTACTAACAGGAAATTATTTAATATGTGCACCATCAGGCAAAAATATAATACTCTTATTTTTTGGTTTTTCTGAGGTGCAATTAGTTTTAATTTTTTCCATCTGTGAGCCACTCCTCCATTTCCTTTGTGGATCGCATTGTGGAACAGCACTCTCTCTTTTTTAGTATGCATTCTGACCTTGTTTTGTCACTTTTCCAGTGTGAACACACCAGAGAGTGTGTCGTGTGGGTGTGGGAAATGGTTACAGAGTATGATAATGGAGGAGAAGCTGCATATAATGAAGCGGTTTCTGATTTGCTTTGCTTTGCTTTGCTTTGCTTTGCTTTGCTTTGCTTTGCTCGTCCAGAAAAAACTCTTTCACAAAGACGTCCCAGATCAGAGATTGACTGTTGCTGATGCCACCAACACAACAAAACTCTTGATGGGCAAATGTTGAAAAGAGCCTCCAAAGAAATCCATTGCAAAAGCACAGAGGAAGTACTGTGTGTCTCTGTGTGTGTGTGCGTGTATGTCAAGATGAAGTTTTAATAAACAGACATGAGATGGCAGTATATCTCGCTCAGTTTTGACAAAAGCCATCTCATTATGAGCCTCAGAGCTTCACAGATACACAGACGTCCATTGGAATCTCCACAAAGCTAAAAGACTGTAACACTGACAAGATCAGAGCCTCTGCAGTGAGCCAGAGGTTTACGAAGTACTAATAAAGTCAACCTTTTCTGCATCTGTAAATCAAACACGTCCTTTGCAAGGAGGAGTCGAATACAAGCACAGCTCACTAAATTGTGACACTAAATTAAATAGGCTTCTTTGACGGCATAATAATTGTTGTCTGTTTTCCCTACCAGCTGGGTGGACTCCACAGAGCTGGTATCACTATTAGTATTCTTGACAAGAAAACGTCTCACAAAAAGCGAGCAGTGGGCCAGGAGGACAGCTGCACACTGTGCTTTCACTTCATACCGACTCCCTTACAAAAGGCTTCAGGCGAAATTAAAGGACAGGGCACTGGCACACTTGCTTGATTTTCTCTTTCTTTTCTCTTGCTCTTTTCAAGGATGGAAAAGGAAGTTTTGAACCACTGAGAATGAGCAGGCCGCGCACAAAGGGAAAGGCCACATTAAGACACTGCGCACTGTTCCAAATGGTATAACTCTTGTCAGTGTGTGCTTTACATATGGGTTTGTGTTGAGATAATCCTGGTTGTTGCTGGTTATTTTGTGACTATTTCAGATCACATTTTTCTCCTCAGGTCTTTGGCCTCATCTCCAGTCGCTCTGCAGCTCTGCTCTTTTTAATGCGAGTAACAATGAGGGGCAAGTCAAGCTAAAATCAATGCCATCCACTGCCTTTACACGTCTAGAAAAGTGCAGCCAGTGCATTACCCACAGGCAGAACTAATCCAGTCCCCTCCTCCTGCAGATGCAGATAAGTAAGCGAAAGCAAACTGACATTTCAGTCATCAGTGGAAGAGAACCACAAAGTAATAGTAAACAAGGAACATACAATTAGACCCGGAAATCTCTGTTGGTGCTCCACCATCAACTAAAATCTTGTGGGTGGTCTCTGCAGCAGAGTCTGCATCAAGGTCAAGCCAGACAAACATTGTCTCCACCAACAAGCCAGAAAATAACTGCTGGTTCCATTTTAGCCAGGTCAGACATGCAGAGACACTGGTCTGACTGATGTGCTGGAAGCTCAGAGGAGAGCTGAGCTGGAGCTGGCTTTGGCACTAATGCGTCTGTGATAAAATACAGTAGGGATCACAGAAAATGCACAAGGCAGAATTCCAGTTTAGTCTAAGCTTCTTTCTACCATATGAGCATCATGGCTTTATTCCAGTTTTTTTCTTTTCAGATTTCAGATTTATTGACTTAAGGGTATGGAGTTAAAAAAAAATACCATGGGGATGAAGTGCAACATAATTCACTTAAATAAAAGCAAAACACCCTTTAAGAAGCATTAATTTACATATAACTTTGTCCTATCCTACTGTAATAACGTAATTAATTTAATAATTTACTTTCCCCGATTACTCCTTATTGTCACAATTCTTCTATATCTCACAGGCCTTTGAGACAGAAATCTTCTAATCATTTTTGTAACCTCACCACCTATATCAGTTCTTTTGTATTCTACTCAGAAGAAAATCAAATATTTGTCTTCATCATAATTTGACAAATAGCTAATTAGAGCACTAATTTTTTATTTCTGCTTGTCTGGTCTGTGTGGGAATTCACCTTGGACAGATTATGAGTATGAACAGGACAGGCTCTCACAAGGATCACTTGCTGGTCCAACCTTTAGCAACCCCTATAGAAATTAAACACCAAAGACCAGATCCTGTAGATTCACCTATGCTGATGACATCTTCCTGATAACTTAAGCACCAGGTCTTAATTTGCTGGAGAAGCTGATCCCTTAAGTTGGTAGGCGTTCTGCAAAATCTGGCACCAAACACCACAAAATGTCCATTAAATGCATCTTCTCAACATAAAAGCTGCCAAAGAATTAAACTGAGTGGAAACTGAAGCATTGTCTCATATTGGGGTATCACTCCTGAAAGGAAAATGTCCTTTTGGGAAGAAGGCTGAGTTGAAGCTCAGAAAGATGTCTGTAAAGATTCTCAATCATCCAGATCCATGGTTATCCAAGAAAGGTTGACAGGACATGCTGCTTGTAGACACTTGAGGACATTTCACCCCTCATTTAAGAGGATTTTTCAGGTCAGGAATGAGTCTACACCCAGTTGCCCTCAATTCAACCCTTCTTGGATCAAGCTCAGAAACAACCTGATCTGTGAACCTGCAGGCAGCAGATGGCGTACAGTCATCTCCTCGCTGTGTATCTCAACGTGGCCTCTGTGTACCTAAGTTGCCCCTGTCTGACCCAGACTGCTCACTCAACACCGCTCCTCTGGCTCCCAGCACCATCAAACTTAGCACCCCCACACATCCGATGAATTGCACACTCTGAAAGGATTCACCCCCACCTCCTGAGCTACATTTCACAGACATCTCCAGCAAACCAACTGTCTGTCTCCTGACAAGATGGCTATTTTGGCAAAACCACACACCAGATGATTCACCACCCAGTATGCCTGCGAAAGACATTTCAAACAAACACCTGATCTCAGTCCTGACTCAACAACTCCATGGACAGATCATAGCCTGTACGTGGCCAGCCTGTTATAAACCACGCAAAGACACAGTTGGTTGTGAGTCCCCTTTGTGCCTGACAATCAGGGGGTCTCCGGTCTTTGCGCTGTCATGTGTTGCTGACAGTAAAACAATGAATTGAGTTGAATAAATGGACTGCTGAACTGCATTTTCCTCTCAAGGGCTCTTTATTTTGAGGCTCTTAAGCAGTTGGCTATTCATACACCAGCATACATTCAATGATTCAAGATCTGCTTCATGTTCCCAACAGATCCAAAGATGGCTGCCAGCTTGAAGACTTTGCTTTGAATAAATGAATAAATTTGTGCTTTCATTACATTTTAAATTTTACATTGACTAAGCCCTTCCTATAAGATCTGCCCAATATCACAAATTTGCTTCGAGGGTTTTTACTTTCTGCATAAAAGTCTAGAAAACAGAAAGATCTTTTTTTTTCAACCATTTTCTTTAAGAATCTATAAACCTCATATTAACCCGACTGAATGAAACAGGAGGTTTTATCTGTATCTTCTACAGGGACAAATAAATAAATAAACCTCTTCAACTTCAGCTTCATCCACAGATTTGTAATTATGTAATTAAATTAGCACTTTATTGTGTTGCCCCACTTAATATTTACTGGCCTGAAAATTAGACCTATTTAATTTTTTACAGTGAATATTTGAATCACTGTAAAAAATCTGTGATGTTGACAACAATTCAAAGGTCTGCTACAAGGCTACATAACAACGAATGATACTTCATTAGCCAAGGTGCCCCCACCCTTGGCCCTATATGCAACATGCAGCACTCCATCAAAGCCAGTTAATAAAATGTCTCCTGAATTTCAAAGCACTCTTCAAACATTAATGCTAGGGATGACTAAAACTGGAGTCAGGTCAGCTCAGTTTGACTTCAACTCCAGAGGAAAACGTCAGACCAGAGAGCCTCTGGACCATTAACTATTAGAGAGGAATCTTTAAAAGTCTGCTTCAATTTGCCCTCTGTCTGTCTACCTGTCCATTAGTGAGGTCCAACTGAACCCTGAGGTGCACTACAGAAAATGAACAGGAAGAGGCTAAATATGCACTTAAGACAAAAAGCAGCTTCTTGTGACCCCGGCAGGACACAAGAACAACATTTCGGAGCTGAAACGCAACAGCATCCTTGCTTTACTCCCATAAAAAAAAAGCATTGATTTAAAAAAAGAAGTTTTTTCTGAGGAATGGATCATTGAGGAGCTGCTGTCTAGAAATGAAGAAGAGAGAGAGTCTGTTTTAAGTAGCAGTCATCCTTACATTTCTTACAGTGTCATGGAAATTTTCATGAACACCTGCGTGAAAAAATCCTCACTGGGTTTTTCAGTGTTCAGACTATTATGGAGACTGATGAGGAGAAAGTGGAAATTACTAAGCCCTCTGTAGAAACACAGCAGCCAGCTACATGCGCTCCTAAAGTGCAGGTTTGTTCAGGAAAAGAAAACTCAAAGCTTATGAGAAAAAGGTTATTCTTAACCAACTGCGTCAGTTACACAGAATGACATTTACTGTGGAGAAAATAACTACTGGCCACGATTTCAGGACCTCCGCTGAGGACAGCAACTATTGCAATCCAATAAAGCGGTGAAGAGGGTAATTTTCTTAAATGACACCTTAATTTAACAAGACATTAGGAGTTTATAACAACTTTAAAACTGCAAAACCGCATCAACTGCGCATCATCGACAAAAACACGCAAACAAGAAAAAAAAAAAAAAACTTACTGGATTCTTCTCAGCAGCATTTCAGCTGATGCGGGATGGACGGACTTCTTGGCTGTAAAAAGTATTTTCCCGTCAGCTTCCTCTCAGCTTGCTGCAGTGCGACTGTCCCGTCAGGAGGGGAGAGCGGCTGTGGATGCTCTGCGCAGGTAGCTGTGATGATGTGGGAGCTGGGACTTGCCGTCCGACCGACTCCGAGGCTCGGGAGGGAGAAAAAGGAGGGGGTTGAGAGAAAGTGAAGCCAGATATGAAGTCCTGAACTGCCCACTTTTTCACCCAACAATCGGGATGGAGATGGCGCATGCCTGTCAAGGGAGACTGGGAGGGATGACATCTAAAATAACCGACGTTATAGGCTATGAAGTGAAGCCTGCACTCAGGGGATGACCTATATGTTATTTTTTTCCCTTCCTGCAGGGAGACGACAAATGCATTGAGCGTCATTTGGATAAAGAAGGCTGAGTTGAGTCAGCGCAGCAGCAATAGGCTACAGAGCGAGCAGCTGATGCTTCTGCAGGTACTGATATTGCAGCACAGTCACCTACACTGGGGAAGAGTGATGAGGAAGCTTTCTCTGAAGGGTTTGACAAGAACAGTGACTCATCCTCTTTGTTTTGCTGCCAAATCAGTTAAGTGGACAGTTTAAAAAACATTGAGCAAGTGTGCATTCAACACCACTGCAGTAATGAGCAGTTTGCAACATCCTAAGATCAAAAGAAAAGTCCCTGCGTGACAGACCACAGCAGCTTCTCCATCATCTCCAGCCTCAATCTGCAGGGTTTGTTGGATGCCTGCATTTGATTTGACCTCAGTAAACTCACTGTGCAGCCACAGTTTAGTAGTCATTAACTGCAGCTAATCCAGAAATGGACAAAGGGAAAGAAACATTCTTCAAAAAAGCCACAAAAACATTTATTTACCAGCATAAACTATACCATATGTTTTTAGATACAAACACTGCATCAGTTATCTTTATGCTGTTGTTACGTACTAGTTTTGACTGTTGGTGAATGGAACAATAAGCTTAAAAGGTTTATATGAATTCTGCTGAGGAGAAATAAAAGCATGTGTTTGTCTCTTTTTCATGGCCAGATTAACCTGCATGGGGCCCCGGGCAAAAATGAGGCTTAACCACACCTCCACTACCCTCACCCACCCACCCGCCCATTTTTTTCTCTCCATGCATTATGTGTCCTGTCATCTTCAAGTAAAGAAACCAAACGAAAATGTATTCAGTAAAATGCACCATGTAAAAGCAGATTTGACACAGGGCCACTCAACTAAAATCTACACCTGCCGTCATTGTAAGGGGCAAGATGTGTTGAAGTGTAAAAATGGGGATAACAGTGCAGATCTCTGGACGGTCTCTGTTCAAAAGCAGTTATGGTGTAGCACTGGTTTCAACACACAAAAAGTGATGGAGGTTGTGTGACTAATAAACAACAAAGAATCTACAGCCATGCTTGCAGCTCTGTGAGACTGTACTCAGGGCACAGCAGGGCTTTGAGCTAGAGGGTTCATCCTCTGGGGACCATGAATCACGGTGCAAAATACTGTGCCAGTTAATGTAGCAGAGAGTAGTTGAGCTATTTCACAGGATAAATGAAAACCTTGACCTGCTGGTGGTGCTAGAGGAAAGGTCAGTGGATCATTTCAGTCATTAGGATTTATCCTCCGGGGACCAGTGCTATCTGTACTGAATTTCATGGTCACCAAATAGTTGCAAAGATATGTCACCAAAAGCTCAAAAGCTCAACCTCATAGAGGAAAAATCAGAGGATCACCAAAGTCAGTAGGATTCATCCTCTGGGGACCATGGATATCCAAATAAAATTTAATGGAAATCCATCCAATAGCTGTTGAGATATTTCAGTCTGTGGTGGACTGACCAACTGCTGTGTGAAGAGACATGCTTATCAGATTTTCAAGTTGCAATAATTGTCTGAAAGGACTCACATTTTATTTGAAGCAGTATACTGGTTCCAATGTGAGTTGATATTGTAATTTCATGGTGCATATTAAACAAATTTTAACTTATTCAAATCACCACAAACCAACAAACACATGGTGAATGTGGAGTTTTTAGCAAGCCTTGTGGTTTTGGTGCCTGCTGCCTGCTGCCTGCTTTGCCTAGTGAAAAATCAAACCTCAATCCTGTCATCAGTTAATTTGATTTATACGGTCCAAAATCAAAAATCACAAATTTGTCTCAAAGGGCGTAACAATCTGTAGAGCATATGACACCCTCTATCCTTAGGCCCTCAAGTGGGAAAAGAAAAAACCTCCTCCTCAAAACAAAAAGGAAGAAACCAGAGGAGTGGCAGAGGAGGGATCCCTCCTCCAGACAGTCACACAATATTTGTCATATGTGCAGAAAAAACAGAAATAAATATAAAGTAAATCATAAGTGGGGATAGAAACAGTGCAGAGCTCTGACAAGAATCTCGTGTCAGTCAGTGATGTGTAAGATTTACAGCCGGGGTGAAGCCTGTGGTCATCATCATCTACATACAGTATAATTCAAAGTACGCCCTTGGCTTAGTGCTGGATTTTGCCACCTGTTTGCACTGCATGTAACAGAGACACACAGAAGACGAATAGGGTCAAATGAAGTGTGTACCTGTGCCCTCTACAGACAGAGTGAATGGCGCTTTGTAGTTGTCGTCCTGTGGCTCGGCAGCAGCAGGTGGTGCTGCACACCTGAGGAATTTGACACCCACATACAAGCGGGACTGTCTGGGAAGGAAATGTCAAAGCTCAGAGATGCAGACAAAGATCAGAGGTGTGTTTCTGTCCAACTTCAGCCACGACTGACTGTCACAGTGACCTGACCCAGATTGATTCAAGTCCAGTCAGCAGTTACGCTCGCCATAAGACGTCATCTTCCTTGCTGTCATTTGTCTTCAGCAGCAGGATTGTAGTGTGTAGTGATTAGGAAGGTCGGCCCTTGAGCAGAAACTTCCTCCTTCTAAAGACTCAGTTCTCAGCTCAGTTAGGTCACTTACAATGTCTTTAAAGCAACGACTCAAGAATGCTCTGAAATTCAATGAGACGTTACCAAAGATGTGACATTACCCTGTAATTACCTCCTGTGGCCGCTGTTTAGCCAGAGTTACGTAGTCTCACTTTAGTCCAATATGACAGAGCAACCACGAAAAGCGTACAGAAAAAATGGAAATTCAAACATCTACAGCTCCATGACAACTGCACAAACTCCATCTGCTGATGGAGATCATGTGATATGATCAAAAGCACCAGAACAGCCAATACATGTACCTCATGGTTAAACCGTCTTTTCAAAATAATACTGTATCCACTGTAAAAGATCAGGAAAAAATGCTTTTTACTTTAAAAAATGGTTCATATAGATTAGATCTTATATAGAAAGTGAACACTGTAAGAAACATTTGAGTAACATTCACTCAATAACTGCACTTCAGTGCAATTTTGAGGCAATGTGTGGTTAAAATTACCTCCACCTAAACCAACTTCAAGATGACAATGCTTCTTTCCATCAATAATAATAACATTTAATATAATAATAGAACACTGGCAGGGGCAATTCTGCATAACTGTTGTGCAGATGCTTTTAGTTAGCTACAGGATATAATTAATGCTTTCACCACTGATTTCATAGAGACTTCCTATCCAAAATATTATTCATAATAATAATGTTAGTAACAGAGCGAGCTTGGGTTTGCTCAGTATCACCATCATATCCAGGCAGTGTAAAAAAGTTTTGATGCCTGTAGAGACTCTACTGACAAACTGAGAGGTAATTTCACTCTTTATATTTTGAACGAGAGGCTGAACTACAGGATTATTCACAGTATGACATGTTGATGAGTTTTTGTTTACCACAGAAATGTCTGTCAATAATTTCTATGAATACAAAAATATAAGAATATACATTAAAAGGTAAAGAGTCGTCTCATTGTCACTGGCCACGAGGACAGAAATAGATACAAAATAATAATCGAATGTGACTTACTCCATTTTGACTTACACTCAGGAAGGCAGGGGATTAAAGCTTAAGTCTAATGTAATCCATAAATGGTTTCCAGATTTTCTCAGTTATCAGAGGAGCCACGTATTATGAATTTGAGATGCTGCATCACATCCCTGAGTCACTGAATCCAGCTCAGTGGACGAAGAGTCTTCCAGTGGAGAGGAATCAATCTGTGCTAACAAAGTGACAAATTTTGTTATTTTGAGTTTAGTTCCAGAGAGATTATTATTGTTCTCTCCCACTATATCATGGGATCCGGCTAGATTACCATTTTGAGTGTTCTCAAGATTGATCTCCAGACAGTGGACAGATTAGGACATACAGAGAGAGTCTGCATCTGTCATGAGTAGAATCTACATCCAGGAACAAAAAATTTGAAAGTTTTATACTATTATATGACATACATTGAGTATTTGCACTTTTTTCTGTCACCTACAGAAAAAAAAACATGTCTTGAAGAAGGAATTAAAGCCCAAAAGGAAAAGTCAGATCACTTCTTTACCTTCTCTTCAAGCTCCTAACTCTAACGTATTGAGGTCATACATTGGGAGCCAACTAAATTAGACCAAACACAGTTAAACATGCATGCAAGCCATGCCTCAGACCTACATACAAGCTAACGTTAGATTTTCCAGCGGCCATCAAACAGCCAGCCTATAATTAGACACTATCATTATATTGTAGCTGAGCTTAGATCATCAAGTGAGTCAAGAGCAACACTGAAATTTAGTTTTAAAGTGTCTTCAGATGTTCTGGAGATCACAGATCCTTCTGTTTATGCAAGGAGGCATTAAAACAACTTATCAAGAGCAGAGGTGAATTTCTGAAAACATGTCTTTTTTATGTGCAAAATCTTATGTGCATTTAATCATGCAAAGAAAGAGCGAGGACCAGGTGACTATTTACTGCATTTAAAACAAATTCAGGTACTTTTAAAAGATGCTACACACTCTAATATGCCTTTTTTAATGAAAAGACTGTAACACTTTTGTAGGTGAATTCGACTGACACGTGAAAACAAAGCCACCAGGTGGGATTCATTAGTTTACGTGGCTAGGGAGCAAATGTGACTCAGCTAAAACGCAGAGCACAGCCTGCAGTTTATTTTTATGTATTCTTAATTCTGCTTGAGTCATGTTCAGTGGTTTCATTTAACTGGGTTACCAGAACTGCTGTCAACTTACCACAAAGTAGAAATTAGAAGATTCTCAAAACTCATTCTACCCTGCACAAGCTGAGACGGCAATGAATCTGTGCTTTTGTGTGTGTAAATGGGTATAAAAAAAAAAAAAAAAAAAAAAAAAAAAAAAAAAAAACTAGGACAAGCAAAGCAATACAAAGGTTCCACTTTACCAACTTTACACTTCACCTTGATGTAATCCCAGACTGAAATCCATACAACACTCATGCAGTGACAGGAAAGACGACCAGCCTTTGAATCATTTTTCCTCCCATAAAAGCAAAACCTCAAAACCCTGTTTCCGCTGACTGGCTGCTTTTATTCCCTCTTGGACGCAGAGTGGCAGAAGCAAACTGGTTCAGGAGGGACGAGTGTGGGAAAGCTGCACCGCTCATCGGCCAAACCAACGGCCTGCCATGCTTTCTGCATGATGTTACTGTGCTGACCAGAAATTAGGGTATGGAGAGCCGCTGTGAAATTTTGACGCAATTATATAATCTGTGACACATCGTTTTTTTGTGTCAGGGCCTGGAAGCGAGGCTAGTTGCTTCTGCAGCTGGAGATCTGGCAACAAGTTGACTTGGTCTTTGTGTAAATCAATGCTGGTGGTTAACCAGCGAGGAAAAAGAGACTGCATACACCTCAAAGGCCGCCTCCCTCATATATCACTGATAAATGTAGAGCTGAGAATGAGCTTAAAAAAGACTGGGTATTTTATTGACAGATGTATGCCAATCAGCCACAACATTAAAACTGGTAACTGGTTTTACTGTTGTAGTTGATCTGTGTAGGTAAAACTGGATATGAAATTTACATTTCTTTTTAAATTTTTTTCCAATCATTCATTTTTTCAAAACTTTTTATTTCTTGTAGATTTTTATCTCCTTACATGTTGGTCCAAATGCTTATTATACACTGCCAGGACATGATTCTGGTTGAAAAATACAGCATACTGAATCTGATTACTATGTCTATTTTATGTAGTTTTATTTTTTATTTTTAAATCATAAGTTATTCTATTAGATTTTTGCCTAAAACAGTCCAAGCCTGTTCTAAACTAATAAATACTCATCATTTGTAACTAGGCATATAATAACATAAGATGATGACACCTGCTCAGGATGCTTAATTCTGCAAAGTCAAAGACACAATAAAGAAGGCATGAAATTCAGCCCTGAATTTAAATGATGATTGAATTATTTATGTTTAATTTAACCAAAATGGCAATACAGTTTCTCTGACTAACATTACTGTGGTGAAATGCAAGCTAATGAAACATATTTCACCCTCAGTGTCCTCCTATTCGAACACCTTTGCAGGACCATGTCTGTTTGTGTAAAGGTGTTTTGAGATCCAAGAAACCCTGAATATGAATTTAACAATTTTAAGTTGTTGGCGGACAAAGAGGGGAAAAGTTTACAGGTTGCCAGTTTGAATGTGTCGACCAGCTGGAGAGACTGGAGTAGGTGAACAATTAATGCTCTATGCTTCTTCAACAGCTGCTATAAAAATGTCCATTTCAATTGACCACTGTAATTCTTGATGTTTGACTAGTACTTGGCAGGAAAAACACTAATGTAAACAGTAGTATTAATGATGGCTCTGGACCATTGCTGTCTCAGTAAACGATCGCAGTTTGACAGTAAGCCAGGATAGACAACACCCATCATCAGACTGATGAATGTGTTTGTGTCAGTTATTTGAAAGCTATACACTAAGGTAAGTAGGCAGTAACTCTATGGTGACAACATTTTAACCACTAACAAAAAGCTTGTTAGAAAATAATAATTTGGGGATTTATGAAATACTATCCCTTGTTCTTACAAAAAAGATTTACAGATGTAAATCTTACTAAATATACAGTCATTTTTCTGTGGCTTTAGACAGTATAAATCTTTTTCTTACATGATAACTCAGCCCATATTTGGTAGTAGGTGATAAATTCATGGATGAGGTCATATTTGAAACCTGACGCAACAACAGTCACAGATCACAGGAATAACACGCAGTGCCATTGTATAAAAAGTCAAACGAGGTGAGAGCAAACTTTGTTGAAACTATCCATTCTGTATAGTCTCCTCCCCAGCCATTTCCTTCTCCACACTGTTTCCCAGACATGTTGGAAAGACAGACTCATTTGTCTAAAGGCTTTAAGTTTTGGAGAGCAGAATGTCTGGGCTTCTGTAAAATAATATGACTATTTTCAGCCTCATGAGTGATCCAAAAAGACTGAAACCATTACCCATTATTAACCCTGCCAATACCAAGAACAACGTAACTTTTCCACTCTTCCAGACTCTATGTATTAAGTACTCTACAACAATAAATGTCAAGTAATTTGTGTGAAATTGCATGAACATCAGCATCAACCAGAATTCACTCCTTCAATAACAAGCTTACTTTACGTTGCCATCTCAGCCTCAGACACTTAATTAATAACACTGATTCATTCCTGCTAAATGAATATTATTCAAGCATTTGCTTCATGTTGATGGTGATATACCAAAGCCAAACCTGTCGTCAATACATGTACCTGTACTGAGAGCAAGAAGATAGTTATTTGAACTTACTTCACATATATCATGTGATTTAGTGGTGATGTTTTTGGACAATATGAAGTATCCTAGTTCTAGAGCAAAATATGAACCATTAAAATGATTGGTTTATGTGACATTTATTCACTATATTTTAAAGAAACAAACTCTTATACTTATGTAAATAGAGAATGATTCAGGAAACATTTAAGTTCCACATCTGCTTCACCTCCAAGTATTTATACGATGCTATCATTTCCTTGATAGTTTTTATGTTGCACCAGTATTTCACCGTCCCAAAAGCCTTACTCATGTCATCCTGATATAGCGTCTTTTTGATATGTCCTTCAGCGTGTCTCCGAACAAAACAAGGTATCTTCTGAGTTGCTGTCAAGTCTGAATGACATGATGGGGGAGTGTGATTTCTCAGTACCAGTAGGACCTCCGGTGCCGCCTGTTCTCCACAATACCCATTTTCTCCATGACCTCTTCCTCCAGGGTTTTCAGAGATGGTACAAAGGTCTTTTCTAGCGTGTCGTCAGGACTGGTGTCTTTGGGACTATCTGTGAAGGGTAGAAAGAAAAACAGGCCACAACCAAAAATTTAACAGATCATTAAAAGTAAAAATAATGTGTCCTTAAGGAAAATGTCGGTCAGAATTACAACATTTGCTGTAACAAGCAGCTGTTCTGAGGCATTTTTAAGCTATACTCACAAACCTGACAAAGATAAAGACTGATATGGACAGACTACAAAACCTCAAAAGAAAGGGACTTGAACTAACACAAAATCTAAGTAACAGGAACAATATAACCAGATGTACAAGTTGGACTGATTGCTCAGCATTGGTAAAGGTTTGTGTACTTCATGTGTCTCTAGTTCAGAATACGTTCTTTCCACGGTAAAACTCAATCTGCATCACTCTGAAGGCTATTTTTAGAGTTCAAGTCTGCACAGGGTGGAAATATAAAAAAAACAGCTGGTTTTATGTGCAGACTAGTCACTACACATGGAATAAACTACATCAGTTTTGGGTCCTGAGAAGAATACCCCTCCAACCAAAACACACACACCTTTCCACTGCTCTGGCACGATGCCATCTCGTCGCTGCACAACAGGCTTAGGGATGATTCGACCCGTCCTGACTGACACTCGGACTCTCTCACCCTCCTCTGTGTATCTCCACTCCACCTCAGTGGGTTTCCTGGAAGATCAATGTCAGATAACAGTGAAAGACCATCTAGATAAAACACAACTCATTTTGACTGCTGAGCTGTGGTTCAGCTGTTGCTAAGGTCCTGATCCTGGTCCTAATCCTGCACTGTTGCAGGGATTACCATACCTGTCGGACGGGTCGATGAGGGCAATGTCGTGCAGCAGGAGGGGAGCCTCACTTGCAATGTAGGTCCCACGATAACCCTCAGTTCGTCCAATGTATCTGTAATGCTAACACAGAAAACAAAGGTTCACACTTGATAGTGGTGAAATGGCTTTTTAATGGTCAGCAGTTACACTCTGACAACCTTGACCCCAGACATCTAGCTCCATCTGGTGGAGCTAGAAAATAAATACATGGGGTACATGGTAATTAAAATGAATGACCATGAAAATGTCACTATTTACTTTTGCGTGAAATAACTGGCAACATCATCCCTGTGAGTTTGTTTGTATGTCTGCTAAAGCAACAGAACTTTGCGTAGAGAGAACAGATACTGCAGCTTTTCATCTTCTCGACAGCAACACCGCATACTATTGATTCACTAAATAACCAACAGCAGCTGATCAAAAAAGGACAGAATTAGTGGTTATAGGAGATGTGTAAGTTAAGTCCTATAAATAAATTCTGTCCAATTTTCTCAGAGAGAAACATTATTTCCTTACTGTGTTCAGTCCTTCCAGGATAACCCAGTTTCTGTGTCTGAAGACTTGGACCACCTTCCCCTGCTTCCCTTTGTCCTTCCCTGCGAGAATCTCGACCTAGAGAAATGAAAACAGACACTGAGCTCTATGTTGTATTAACATTTGTACAGAAGTATTGGCATCAGCTTTATTATCAATGGTGGAAAAAATAATGCAGCATGACAATGACCCTAAACATACGGGCAGAGTCATAAAGAACTAGCCTCAGAGAGACAAGAGCTACAAGGAGTCCTGCAGCAGGTGGTCTGGCCCCAGCAAAGCCCTGATTTCAAAATCATGGAGTCAGTGTGGGATTACATGAGGAGACAGAGGATGATTGGAACAACTTATCTGCCAGTTATCTTAATAAATGTGCAAAGATGTAGCATTTTCTGTTTTCTAAACTTTGCATGAAGTTAGGTGATGAATAAAGGCTATTTATGGCACCATTTGACAGCATTACTAGACTTCAGTGATATGAACGTCTTACAGTTGGCTTTTTAACACTGATGACTCTACTTGGCTTTTTCTTACAAGTGTATAAAACATGACTCAAATGTTACAAAACGGGCTGTCCCGAGGTACTCACGATGTCTCCTCTGACCACGGACCAGTCCTGTGGTGCTATCTCCTCCACAAACACCTTCTTTCTCTTTTTGCTCGGAGGATTCAGCCTTTTAGCAGCCGCTGTCCACGGTCTGTTGGTGCCGTATCGATAGTCTTTGGGCACAACAACCCTAATTGCCATCGACAGGAGCGTGGTCAGCCTCATTGTGCTGCAGGGAGAAAATGAATCAAGGCTTGAGTTAACGCCAGGACATAAAGGGTGCACAGACAACACTCAAACCGGGCTAGGCTAACATTAGCTTGGCAGAGTAGCTATCATTAACGTTATGTCACAGCCGCTGAACAGAAAGCGCTGTTTCCTGAAACATGTAAAAATCTCAAATCGAACTGTTACCTATCTTTTCAATAAACACCCAGAAAACGCGTCAGTATAAAAGAATACATAGTAAGCGATATA
The DNA here is from genome assembly GCF_001640805.2 of Lates calcarifer. Taxonomy (NCBI): domain Eukaryota; kingdom Metazoa; phylum Chordata; class Actinopteri; family Centropomidae; genus Lates; species Lates calcarifer. The sequence goes on along the minus strand of NC_066835.1, from coordinate 14,167,153 downwards.
CAAGAAGATGTTACCCTCTGTTGATGTCAATGTCACATGCAGCAGTAAGCGGTGCTGATACCTCCAGCATCAAGAGGCAGCGCCGCCTACTGGCCGGGAGGGGGAGAACTGACTGCAGGCATGCGCAGTGGCCAAATCATGCAGAGATGAGGGATTGATTTGTGGGCAGAATGCAGGCCACTGACAGTAAGATGGCCTTCACTGAAAAATATATATATATAACAGTGTAACTGAAACCGTGCGCTTCAGTGTATTCAAACCACAAAGTATTAATAGGACCTCTACATATCTCTGAGTCAATATGCAATGATATGTATTCATTTGAAAAGAATTTTAATGGAAGGCTTGCTTGAACTTAGTTAATTGAGGATTACTTTACTTTTGCTTCAGCACAGCTGTCAAAGTGCACAAAAATAAATCACATGCTCTATAGTCAGAATACAGCCACCTCGTTTTAGAAACTCAAGTTTCACTATTTGATACTGAGTGTACAGATCATTGAATTGCTCCAACAAATGTTACTTATTATTTTTAACAAAATCACCCAGGTGAATCGTAGCACAACTGTTCGTTACTTCATCACCACTGCTGTACATCTGAAATATACAGCAGAGGTAGATAAATAGGAGAAGAAATGCAGCTTCCTTTCATTTTTGTTACTGGCAAAAACATTGCAGCATAATGTCTGTCCAGTGCAGATGTTTATGTGTACTTTTCAAAATAATAAGTACAATTTAAAGCTGGTTGTTAAGGATGTCACTGTATATTTTGAATGTAAATACCCAAAGATTAATTTTATGGCAAATGTTACACCTTCACAATAAAACAAGTATCTACACAATTACATGTTTCTAAAACTATTTGCATCTTATCTGCCAGTTTTTTGTTGTTATATTATTATAATTTCAATCATACACTTTGGTTGTACCACCTGTTTAATACTTTAGTTCTGATGAAGGAAATCAATTATATTTGGAAGAAAAAAAGGTATAAAGGACATGCTCACCTGCAGTCTTACTCAGATATCCCAAGTCTTGAGTAACACTGCAGCATCTTGATATTTACTAAACTCATTTGTGTTGACCACAATAGTTCATCTGTAAAATCTAGGGCTGGTTGAACTGTTGAAATAGGCCCTTACATCATGTTGGGAGCAGATACAGTGAATCATTACAAGCTATACTGTACTGGTGCTGTGACAAAGCTGGGAGATATTTATAGCACCCATGTACCACAAGAGGCTACAGTTTCTGAAAACCCGCAATCGAACATGTAAGCACAAAGAAGAGGTCATCAATCTTGTGAACTACATGTACCAACTGCCATAGGCAACAATACTAAAAGGAAAACACAACAAAAAGTTTCAGTCCAACATCGCTTGGATATCATAAAAGATTAAATGAGTGTGGATTCAAAATCACTGTGTCACCTCCCAAACACTGTATTTAAAGAACTCATACTCAACCAAACCCCATGACAAATTCAAAGCTGTCAGGACATGTTATATAACACCAAAAACTAGTTCAGCTATCACAGCCTAAAGCCCCAAACTGTGCTGTGAGCCTCTCTTGGGAGCAAATTATTTATGACAAGTGCACACACACACACACATAAAAGGTGCCATCGTTAGTTTCATGCATTTGTAACAGTGAAAAATTGGATGTGAAATGATTAATTGGCTCTGCTTGATTTGTGAGCCAGGGAGTCTCAACAATGTGGTTTAGAAAGTAATGTATGAGTCAAAGGGATGCTTTTAAAACAGAAAAGAGTAACTGCAGACAACAGTGTTGGTTAAACAGAATACAATGACTAAAATCTGATTGCTTTAGGTGCTTTCCAGACTGAGGAAGTGAATAATCCACAATAAACAGAGTTTATTGGTTATAAACATGACGGAAACAAAGAATTTTTTTGTAATCAACAGGTTTATTAAATGGACTGGCAACTACAATAGTAAACTAAGCAGCAGATTAAGATGAATGGCAGCTTTCGAAAGTAACACAGAAAGCTAAACCAAGAATTACACTTTAATACCAAATTATACCCTTGGAATTAACTGTAGATCTGAGTGGGGTACTTTTTGAAATCAGCGGCATGGTGATAGGAAGGCGGCCATCTTAGACACAACAGCCAGAAATATTTTCACTTTGAGGAGCTGTGATTTTCCTTAGGTTCATAATTTGATAAACTGTGGGCTCATGTTGCCAAATACAGAACACCGAAGCAATGACTAGGACATCCAAGTAACATGGTGAACAGGTCAAGCATTTAGGAAAAAAAAAAAAAGCCTTGAACCTTAAAAATTACATATAGTGGAAAATAACACCACCACATATTGACCAACATGTTTTCAAAACAAATGTGTGAATAAAACACGTCTTTAAAACATCACAACTTTGTTTCACAGCCAAAATAATAAGATAAGACCACTGAAGTAAAGCAGACTCATATTCCAGTTAGGAGGGTTGGAAACCAAAATGTCAGAAACTAAAGATTTACAGACTGTCCACTCTGTAGATTCTTCCTCAATTCCTTTCCAAAGAAGAAAAAATCTAAAGTAAAATTGTGTAAATCATATGTTGGTATTAACAACGTCAGCAATACATTTCAGAGCTGAAAAAGAAAACAGATTTGGTGCAACCAATTACTGAATGCAATCAAGTGTTCTTCACAATTTACATCTCCAGTATCAAGCAATGGCAGCATTAATGTGAGCTAAATTTTCTTAAAAAATCATAACAACATGAAACTGAGAGTTGAGTTGATGGATCTGAAAGAGTTTGCCAGATAAATTCCCCAGAAAAAGTGGCGACTTAAATTTTCTTCCCCCTCAAAACACACCATTACTCCACCTTGACTTGAAAAGCTTCAAGACTGAGCTCGGACGCGACAACATTCAGGAATGTCTTTCTGCTTTCAATAATGCACACCATCAGTTAAAGAAAGTTAAAGAGGGGTTTGCAAAGTAACTGTTTAAATCCTAAAGTAGTTTGTTTCAAATGGGGTTTACTTATCCAAAAGCCGAGTGGGCCACATGTGGGATCCTGTGCAAATCAATCATGTAATTTGGTCACCTGCGATGAAGCACACCACAATGCAACAAAAACTATGTTGCATAAAAATATCAAAGTGAAACTAGTCAACGATTAATGGGGCAGTGGGAAATAAAAGTTCTGAAAGTGCAACTCATATCCAACAAGTGAATAAATGATTCAGATGAGGCTGGGAAGCTAGGTGAAACAAATGGAAGTAAAACATGGAATTCATGAACCAAAGCTGAGAGCACGGTTGAAAATTTGTTCTTTTTCCTGTACAATATCTATGTTTTAAAACCATCAAATGGGAGACTTTGTCAAATAAATGTTTACGTTTTTTGTTTAAATGTTTTCTTTTTTAAATTTACTATATATTCAGTGTTTATTCCTTCTAAACTGAAAAAAATGTTTTGACACCTAGCATTTAGTCTTTGTAATTATGTAATTGCACTTAGAAATAAAAAATATATACACACCAAAATCCCATTTATAAATGAGCCTTAAAGTGCTCAGTTCAATTGTTTGAAATCAGATTAGCAAACTTTTTGTTTCTGGGATATATGATATCCCAAAAATGGCAAATGAGGATTTGCTTGTCTCTCAATACAAACACTTAGGTTTCTTCTTAAAATTCTCCTATTAATTAAACGGCTGAAATCTGGCATCCTGCAAGTAATCATGTTGATGCTTGAATTCCAGAGAGAAGCGTTGAAAGGTTCTTGGTTTTCTTCTGTGAGTTGATGTTAAGCACTATCTGTCACAGGCTGTAAGAAGAAGAGTCCAGAATAATTAGAGGAATTATTACAATCTGTTATTGTTAAATTAAAGTATCTCTGACAATCTACTGTGCCTATACATTTAATTTTCACAACATATTATAGTGTGGTTCTTAAATATCTATATACTTATTCCATGCAGCCAGTGTTTTTAATGAAAATTAACTTGCAACAGACTTGAAACAGGTTTTAACATTTCCAAAGAAAGTTTCCGTGTTGATGCGTTCAAGTGCTTGTGAGAAGTTTCCATCTACAAAACTTTTTCATGCAAGAAAATGCAAAAATCAAATAATCTTTTGGTGAATATAACAGTGGAACAGCGGCTCATACGGAGAATGTTGCTTGATGGGTTGTTTGTAGCCTTAATGTCGCTAGGCTAGCAAGTTTCTTTAAGTGTTTATAGTGTGTCGAGAGTTAGTCAGCCCTCAAGTGTTTCGTTAGCCCAGTTTCACATGTTTTTCTGTTAAAGAGGAAATAAATTCCTGATGAGTGAAAACAAGTCCAAAGCATCTCCTGATGTCCTTACTGACCGCCTCCAAGAGCCTGACCGGAGAGTGAGTGAGAGACAAGCTGCACAAATGTGGGATTTATGTTCTGCTTCAATGGAAATTTCTATGGAAAGTTTTATGTTTACAAAAAACCTCTGAGCAGCAGGACTTTCTGTTGGTATCTTGGGGGAACTTTCCCAACAAGACTAGTCGGAAATTGTTTTGCATCTTCAGAAAGTATTCTCATTCAAATTCTATAACAGATGTTGGAAAAGTCAACCTAGAAGTAAAGTCATCTTGTATTGTTTTTTTTCTTTGAACTGAGAGCTCAAAGGTCAGAGCTTCACACAAGCACATGAATGCAATTAGAGCAATTTGGTTTTTCATAATTTACTGACATTCAAACGGTGGCAGCGTTGAACTAAATAGTCAAATATAATGTTAGGTCCATGCATATTTGAGTTATTTTCCAGTTTGCCAGGTAAACAACGCTGATGAACAGAGAGTCGCACCTTATCTGCTGTTAGCTGGCCTCCTGCTGGAGCACTTTCCTGGGCCTCTGGTTTTGACTCACTCTGTGAGGAGGGAGCAGTTGCCTTGGGTCCAGCCACATCGTTGAGCTTGGCCTCTGTGTTAGACTTGTTGCTGTCTACTTTAGAGTCACCTTCCGCTCCTGTATCCTTCGGCCGCTTGGGAGATGCCTGCCAAAAAGGTTTGTGGAAGCGTCAGAGACAAACAGCTCGACAATGAGCCGACCATGAAGCTCTCGGTGTACAACTCACAGGCTGAATGCTCACCTCTGTAGACTCCTCTGCTTTTCGTTTGGTTCCTCCCCTCTCGTTCTTCTCATCGATGACCAGGGCCCCTTCATCCTCATCACTGCTTCCCTCGGCATCTGCTTTCTCCGAACTACCTGTATCCCCCGCTCCTTCTGATGCGTTGTCCTTCTTCGATGACTAAAGGCAGAGATTTAAATATTAGTGACAGAAAACAAAAACTGGACCCTACAAAGAGCACACACTGAATACTGAGAAGAATAGAGTGTTTTACTGTGTTCATACAGACACAAAGATTTTTGTGGAAATATTAAGGTGCCCACAAAACAGGTGCCTACAGGTTACCTAAGTGTTGCACTGGCTACAAGTTTTGGATGTCCTAACTAAACAAGCCAATCTGTCCACACACCCTCAATGCTTGATTGTCCTACAGAATCTCATTATTAATTTCTTGCCTTTGTTTGCATCTCTGTGCCAACAGCTTGAAGTCATCTCTTTCTAAACAAGACAATCCAGTAAGTTTCCTTGTTTGACTTGTCACAGTTTCACCATAATGGCCCAGTGAGTGTGTGAAGAGGCTGGGGAGAGACGTGCTCACAGTACAGTAAAACAAACTGACAGTCAACACAGCATCTTAAAAAGTGACCCACCTCGTAGCCTTCATGCGTGACAGTGGGGTTATTCTCGATCTCCCAGAGTCCCTCAGCAAAGCCTTTCCTCTTGTTTGCTTTTCCATACTTCTCCTTGCATTCATCATACGGGAACAAATCCTTGGCCCCAAGGAATGCCCTGCAGAGGTCAAACATTACTCAATCATTTTTCTAAATTCTAAATTTTCTTTGGATAGATGACAACACATCACATTTCATCACCATACATATATTTGTGATTAAATTAAGACTGACAACGTATCATTGATAAATTAAAATACCCACGTCTCATGTGTTCCAAAGAAGAACACCTGGTATTTATTTGAGGGTGACTTCACTGCTCCTTCAGGTAACTCATCAATCTGTGGATTAAGGACACAGTCTCTTAAAAAAAAATTTTTTTATAAAAAGGATGCTGATGGATCCAAAAATGAAAAATGAAACATAACACTAACTCAAACTTGATTCTGATACTGATGTTGTGATGAATACAGGACCTCAAGATCACTGTCACACTGTTGAAGGTCACTTGTATTCTGAATGATGTGGCGACTGCCAGCTCTCTGAGTCACCAAACCACACATTAGCAGTGATGTGTGCCATTTTTGTAGACCAACCTGAACGGAGTAGTTTCATTATTGATTCATCTGTTGATTTTTTTCCCCTATTTATTATATGGTCAATAAATAAATAAATAAATAAGTTAAATAAATGTAAATAATGGTTAATCACAAGTTGTGAGAGCTCAAGGCAACATTGTGAATTGCTAAAGGCTAAAACCACCAAAGTATTCAATTTATACTGAAGAAAGAGCAGCAAATCTTCATGTCTGAACAGGCTGAACCAGAAAATATTTGGCACTTTTCCTTGATGAAAGTTTTGAAACAGTTACTTGATTAGCTAAATTATTCACCATTTACTTTCTGTTGAATGTTGACTGTAATGAATTAACATTTAGGCTCTTAAAGCTATTAGGCTTATACAGCTAGAGAGTCGTGCAACACAATGTTGTTATCTTAGCTTGATGAGGTCTTACTGGCTACTGTAAAATCCCCCTAATTCAATTCCTAATGAGCCCACTGAGACCAGTGGTCACTCTGCTTTTTGCTTTGCTCCTTGTGCTTAACATCCTTGCAGTGCGTTCTATGGCTCCTGCTGCTCTGCAAATATCTATTTGTGTTTTTGTAAAGACACCGGGGCACAGGAAAGCTCTATTATGATGGCCAAGCGTGGCTGTTTGCCTCTGCCAGACCTCCTGCCAGACAGGCCTTTTGGCTTTCCCAGATAGGGCCACTGTGGCAGGATAGGTGGGGCAGGGCCTGTAGCCTGCTGAGATGAGGCAGGGCTGATAAGACTAAGAAAAAGGGGGGGAAGAGGCACAGAACAATGCAGACCGTTGCTTCCTTATTTTGGGTCATCCTGCAAATTTCATGATTATTTTTTATTTAGAGGCACTCTTAATAAACCTAAAGTGAATTCTTGTGTGGGTGGAAGTGACTAATTTTGTCATTTAACCATATGAATTGTTGCTTAAATTGAAAACCAATATTTCCTTTTCAACTGTATGGGTCAGTTGTGGTTAAGGACTGTGTTGTTTGGTTTCCACATTTTTCCGTTTTAATTTTGGCTCTAGAACAGTGTAAGTGCAAGTCCCAAACTGTTTGGGTTATTTTTATCCCCCTTCTCCTCTTATTTCATATGCATAAAACTCTGAGTGAGGCAGTTGTGTTTTGGAGGAAAACTTAGTGTAACTAACTTGAAAGTTCACATTTTCTCCCATGTTGAATGATTAGGAAACACTGACGGCTACTATGTGTTTATGGACCGGGTAGACATTACGTTATGGTGTTATACCACCGTTTTTATTAGCCTTGACCAAATCTTAACGTAATGGAAGTTATTCTAACGTTACGAGCAGAAATACTGTCACTTATCACAACAAGCGTGGGCAGGCAGGCATGTTTACAAAGAGCCAAAGCATATGGCTACACAGGCAGCCATGTGTAGTCTGTAATGCAACAGTTAATAAAAAAAAACTTAAAACTTATTTAACACTGAGCTGAGCTACTGCGTGGCTTCGTGTCAAAAGCGAAACTGTAACGTTAAGATAACATTTGCTACTGGACAGACGTTGGCGTTTGTGTATGTGTGTATGTGTGTCTGTGTGTGACATGACCGTTACTTTGCAGCCTACGTTCTGTTACCCAACTGCTCTTTTTAACGGTTAAGCTCAAAGTTAACATTAGCCTAACAGGCCCCCAGGGACACCGAAGCGGTACATGAAAAGCAGCGTTGGTGGCAAAGAGCAGCTAGCAACAACATTCATATTTAGTTAACCGCGCAGGGTAATGAGGTGTCTGCCTACACGATGAATCACCCGAAAGAAATTTGCAACTGTCTACAGTTAGGCTAGCTGCGTTTGTGTGTGTGTGGATGCTGGGCAACGTTAGCTAACACAACCGAGCTAGGCTAACTCATGGTGGCTAACTACTGTTAGGCCTCGCAGGTAAACAAGTGATAGGAGCAGGCTGCCACACGGACAGAAATTAAGACCTGCTGGAAACAAGAAAATTAAAGTCTGGTGCTTACCCTCGCAGGCCAGTGTGGATATCCCTTCATTTTAGCAAACACAAGATCTCCTGGTTTGTACTCCTTTTGCCTGTTGGACCTCGGCATGTTTCTTGCAGAGATGGCTTGCAATGTCGGGATAAATGTGTAATTAAAGCACAGTTGTAGTTTTAGTGTGGTACGGAACCGGGATTGGCCAACACCTGCAACAAACAAGCCAAGCGTCGGTTTGTCATCCAAATTGACCAGGCGCGGAAAACTGGAGCGAAGACGCGGCGGGCGACTTTTTTTTTCGCGGATTCTGTGGACTGTAACCACGGCTGGTAATAGCGACACCCTTCTGTTGTGTGTTTGAATAACGTTACAAATTCCAATTGAGCACTGTAACTCTTTGGTTTACACCTTATCCCACAACACGCTAGCTCGTCCCTCGGACTGTTTGGGTTTGAAATTGAAACCCGCTTCCCCTCTGCAGACGCGCCCCCAATACCTGATGGAAGTTGCACGGTTTAGCGCCCCTGTTGACCCATACTGAGAATTTCTCATGTAGAAAATAACAGCACCAAATTTAGAAGAGCAGTCAATAAATCAACTATTAACTTGATGATGCAAAGGAGATTTATTTGTGTGAGAAGGAAATTCGGTTTAATAACTGTTTTCCTATAGTCACTTAAAGATAAATGGGGTTTAATTTATATGTATGGATGAACCTGTTATGATTCATGTTAACATACCTGGATACAGAAATTTGAATAAACATTAATTTAGGAATGTGCAACTAACATAAAACTGACATAATAAAGGTCTTAAAATTAGTTTTTGACACTCAACATGGGGTCAGGCAATAAGGAATACTCTTAATTTCAGATCTTTTCTGAGATGTCTCTGAATAAAAGCAAGAATCTGTGTAGTCTGGCTTGTGGCCATTTTACTTTTTGGCCTGTTAGCCCGAGGCTGACATCCATATCACTCCTACACAGCTATGTCCATTAGAGTAAAGCCTCAGTTTAACCAGAAATATAAATGCAACAATTAAATGCAGTTTCTTCAGAGAGACAGCTCAGCTGCATTGCATAGTCTCAGTGACTTATAGGTTGCATAGATCAAGAGACACATCCAAACGGTCATTGGTAAAGGTGGGGTTCCTACAGAGTAATATTCAAGTGAGCCATACTCATAACACTTCTCTCTTTCATTCTTTTTTTTTTTTTAAAATCAATCCTACTTATAACTAAAGAAATCTACATTTGGTTATTTACGGGTCATAGCTGTAAACCAATTGCAGAAAGAACTGAAGAGGAAAATACTCCTTTTATTATCTGTCAGTCTCCAAACTACTCCCACATAAGTGCAGATCACTCAATTGTCAAATGGAGTTGTCATCAATTTGAACATTAGACCCATGTGTGATGAACATCACATTCTTTATGGACCTTGATTTGTGTACACAGGCATTATAATGTTGAAACGGGAAAGGGCCTTCCTCAAACGGTTCCCACAAAGTTGTAAGCACAAATTGTTTAGGATATAGCAGAGGGAATTTTCCTCAACTTGAAGTAAGGGGCTAATTGTGGCTGTCGTAATTCACTAGGTGGCTCCATGGCATAAATGAACTGTGGGCCCCTATTCAGACCCTTGATTTTCCCCACCTTTGTATGTCCCCATCTACATGACAGGGACTAAAGGTTAAGTAAAAATGCAAGGGCTGCTTTATGAGCTTTTCAATATCAGTTTAATGAATTAGTGAACCTGGGGATTTTGCTGCCCTGGGAAGTTACCCCCTTTGCCCACTTGGTAATCTAGTCTTAGACCTAGCCCAAACCAAATAATTAAAAACAGCCCAAAATTACACAGGAGCAAAACAGAGGTGTCCACATGCTTTTAGCCATATACTGTACATATGCTGTTGGTCATTTTCTACACAAGCTTTTGGCTATATACAGTATCAGTGAGGAGAAATTAACCTGTTTTTGATGTTCTTGCTTTAAATACAATCTAAAAAAGGTAGTGAGTTGAGGTAGATGGTAGCTTTGCACCCTTAATACTTTCAAATTGCTGTTCCAGTTGGGTGGTTAGTGGTCAGTTAGGGTGGATCACCAACAGGTCATTGTAAGAATTTCTTTATTTTCTCACAAGAAGTCTAAATGATGTCTCAAAGCCTTCTCCACACTGTCAGGAATAAAATTGCAAGGCAGTGATGCCAAAGTCTTTATTCATTCATTATTTAGTTAGCCTAAAAGTAGTCAAACATTAACATATTGCATATAAACATATTTAAAAAATGATTATAATCAGATAATCAGTCACTCAATCAGATTATAATATACCTACAATGTGTACGTTTTTGGTTGGGAAATGTAAACCACTTCGTTTGCTAAAATTCGAAAAGTATAAAAACAAAATACTGAGGTCAGAAACTTACGAAGGTTACTGAATTCGATTTTTCAGATACTCTAAATTGATGCTGAATACACACTCGGTCCATTGGGGGCGATAAATTGTTTACCATCTAAAAATAAAGAGACGAAGAAGAAAAGGATGCGCAGAAAGCTGCGCAGTTGTCCGTTCTTCAATCATGAATGATGGAGGCGAATGTTTTGATGGAATCTAGGGACTAACTAAATAGATTTGTTGGCGTAACACCACACTCCAGTCGCCGTTGTGTGGTGCAAAAATACACCTGCTGAAGCAGCCGATGTGCGGGAATACTTCTGAGACGAATTTAATTAAGCAAGAGTGAGCAAGAAGTGGTCGGTTAGCTAATATCGTTTACCTCGGCGGCCTAGCTAACGCTAGCTGACGCTGTGAAGTTAGGACAGTCCTTTCATTTAATGAGCTTACTGTGAGGCCCTCTTTGAAACTGCTGTGTTTTACATTGTACTGCAGCTCCACCGGCTATACTGATCAAAGATTATCGTACCTTTAACTGAAGCCAACTCCTCGAAAAGCCAGTTTGAGAACGGCTTCTTGAGATCAAACCAAGGGAAAGTGGTTATCCATGTCCACGAGCTGCTGCAGATTAATAATCTTTAATAACGTCAGCAAACATGTCTTTAGTCGCCTATGGCAGCAGTGATGATAGTGACTCCGAGGAAACCTCGACCTCTGCCGCACCGGAGAGCAGAGTCAGCACAGGAGGGCTCTTCTCACTCCTGCCTGCTCCTAAAAAGCCCGGATCTGCAGGAGGACACGAAGGAGCAAGAAAGGAAACAAAAGCGAACCTTTCAGCAGGGGACAGCGCGTCAAACGATGACCTAGATCCTCAGCCATCTAAAGGAAGCTTGTTTTCTAGTCTGCCCAAGCCGAGGAAGCGAACAGAGCCTGTCAAGATCACTGTGCCCACAGATCCAGAGACACGATGTGAGTACTGAGTCGATCAGCCATTTGCTTATACACACGGTGGTTTGCAATCAGGTTGTAATTCACAATCTGTGTATTTCTTGTCCATAGTCAGACTCTGATGATGATGAACCAGCAAAGAAGAAACTACAACCTCAGGTAAAGAAACGGAGACTGAGACAGGTGACAGAACAAAATGTTACGTCACTTCTCTATCCCAGATAATACATGGGTAATCCAACTGTCATGTCTCACCTTCTTATAATCACTTTATGGGATTGTGTTCACATGATATAATGTTTGTATGTCACTAAAAAAACACTGGAGTTAACTATCATCCAGAATGTTTTGGATGTAAACAGTCGCACACACTGCAGGCAGAGCAGTTTATTTTACCCATGCCAGCCTAGATTTAACTCTTCTACCTTCCTCTTTTGTGTCTCCCCTGATGTTCTTCTCAACTAATGTTAATAAGGTTAAAAATACATAAAAAGAGAGGAAACCACTGATACATAACATATTATTTTATCCCACTTGCATAGTAGACCAACAGTATTCTGCTTAAGTGATTCCCTGAACTCACACTTCCCCTTTCTGTCCATATTCTACCTCCTCAAGGGTTCGGGTTCTGGCCTGGTCGCCCTTCTACCACAACCCAAAAACCTGACTGTGAAGGAGACCGATAGACCCCTGATCCCTCACGCACTCACCAAACGGCAAGAGCCCAAAAGACCCAAGCCTGGAACACCTGCTCAGGGTCTGCTTGGTTCCAGCGCGTCTCCCTCCGCTATCAAGGCTGCAGCAAAGTCAGCTGCTCTGCAGCTGGCTAGACAAATAGCCACAGACGACCAGGATGAAGAGGACATAACCCCACAGAACTACTTTTCCCTGGGCGAAACCTCCCAGCCCCTCCCTGCGGTCGTTCCAAGCTTAGACCCTGAGCCAGGAGCCCCCGCGGAGCCTCTTCCTATCGCAGCTGCTGATGAGCCTGGTCAGTCAGATGCCCCTCTCGACTTTGGGGGGAACCACGAGGGAGCTGGTGTGTGGGGAGGTCAATATTCTCATTATCAGCAGCCCTTGTCAGGCCCAGAGGCTTTCCCTCAGGTAACCACGATTTATAGAGTTGCTTGTAACCTTTTGACCTGACTTATATCCTTATATCCTGAGGCATTCGTACTGTACCATTTCCATCATATAAAACAAAGCAGCAACGCCATGCAAGTGACATTCCAAACATTTTTTTCTTGGGCAGGAATACTATAATGAGTCATACTACCAAGATCCCAACCCTGGACTATCAGAGGAGGCTGAAGAGCCCGGCCACTCTGCCATGTTTGATGATGAAGCGGTAAGAAGTGTGCTGCCTTTTTCCCCTAATGTTCCTTTGTAGATGTCATACAACTTCATACTTTCCATTAATCGTTTCTAATATTGCAGCTGTCCTCGGGCATTTGTCACACAGTCTGTTTGTCTTTTTCTTAATTTCCCCAAGCAAAACAGGAGCCCCTAATAAAAAATAAAGTGAAGTGAGGCTGTATCAGTGTGACTCAATGAGCCTTTTTTCCCCTTCAGTTCATGCGGCTGCAGGGGAAAAGAAACCGAGGCAAAGAGGAGGTGAAGTTCCTGGAGATCAAGGGAGACGATCAGCTAAGTGGCAACCAGCAGTGGATGACCAAGAGCATGACAGAAGAGAAACAGACCCGCCAGTCCTTCAGCAAGGTGACCTGACTCAATCTCTGTCACAACGGGGTGTTGGCTGCAGGTTTTGCATGTGTGCTTAGGCCCAGAACCGACAGGGTTGGGTGTGAGGTTGCTCTCAGTTTTATGTTGAGGTTTTTGCTTAGTTGCTGAGGGCTTGTTTAGTCTTTCACTGAGATTGGAAACACGTGAAGGCATAAAGCCATAAAAGTTGATGGGATTTGTGTTTATTAAACTGTTACAAGAACAATTTCCTGCACGTGAAAAAGCATAAAACCCCAACATGTCTGAATTCTTCACAAGTCTTGTCAAGTTTTCAAAGACACAAAAATGGCACAAAGGCTTCATTGGGTGAACACATAAGCTTGTTTGTACATTGGACTGTCAAATAATTAAAGCAAGAATAGTTTTGTGTTGTAGTTTAATGTAACTTCTACCGGTTTCTCTACATTACTGCAGAAAAAAGGAGAACAACCTACAGGACAACAACGGCGCAAGCACCAGATAACATATCTCATTCACCAGGTGAGTGCTGCGAAAGCTCAAAATAAACCTTCTGTGTTTCTTTGATCTAAATTTTGTCTGCGCTGATGTCTGTTCAGATGTACATTAGAGTTTTAGTGCCAATTCAGTCAGTTTTAGAAGGAGTTACTGAGCAGGATGGAAGCCAGAGTTGCTCTACCAACATACCAGGAGTCTTCACTCTCTGCACACATCCAGCTACATGTTGTTGGCCGCCATTGCCTGTTTATACAGAGCAACCCTCAGGCGTTATATTGACTATTGTGTACCTGTGGTTTGTACAGCAAGCTACAAAGAAACTAATAGGCAATCAAACAGGCTATAAAAGTAGCAGTTTCTTTTAACCTTCTTTAACGTCCAGAGTAATAGGCTATTCAGTCAATAATGATGGGTGTTGTTGCATCACGCATCATGTTTTATTTGTACACACCACAGATGGTATTCAGTGTTTGGATGAGAGCACAGGGTGGGGGTTTATTTGCATCGCTGAGCTGGTTGTTATTCAGAGCTTGTGTTTGTCTGCGTACTCACTCAGGCTTTTGGCTTCTCTAAAGAGGTTTACCCCTGATGTCTGGTCACATTTCCAAATTACAGCACGTGAAATTTAATAATAACAGTTTAGACACTAGATTGTTCCTTTTTCCTTAGAAAAATAGATACATTTGCCAAAAAGAGACTCTTTGTTTACCTATTTTTAGAGGGATTGTTTCTATGGTATCAAAAATTTGACTTAATTTCCTCTTTCACAGGCAAAGGAGCGTGAGCTGGAGCTGAAGAACAGCTGGGCAGATAATAAACTAACCCGCCGGCAGACCCAGGCCAAATATGGTTTCTAAATGTCACACTGTGGACTCTTGGTGGCATGTTGAAACCCTGCATCAGAAAGTAGAGTAGAGCTTTTCAGATTTCCCAAACAAAGGGAAGGCTGTGTTTGGGCAAATAAAGTATACATACCTTAATACAGGTTCTTCCCTCTTGCCCCACCCTTCATACTGCATTTGTGTTGAACTGTTTCAATAGTTACTACTGTTACTCAATAGTTGTTTTCAACTGTTTGATAAAGTGTTGCTCCCACATTGAAACTCCAGTTACATCCATTAAACCTCTCCTTTGACAGTAGTTTACCATAAACAGTCATTTCACTCATTTCCTAAACCACCATCATCCCTTCATATAACAGTGTAACAGTGTGTTTTAAGGTACCTTTGGTCAGTCAGTGGCAGAGAGGATGTAATATGCAAATGTTGCAAATGTTTTCCTTCTGAATGTGTATGCTTCCTCTTCATATGATTGTGAACATTGATGTATGACTTTTTTTGTGATGTCCCTCCATGAAAGGCTTGGTTCTCTGGCAATTGTACAAATATGGGTAAAATGTTACTGTTGATAATGAGGAAATAACTGGAATCATTAGAAAGCTGTGACACATATGCAGATATACATATTTATATGTTGAATCAGCAACTAAACATGATGTTGGAAAACAAACATGTTGCATTTGCTCATAAAAGTTGTTCATATCTTGTTCATATCTGTGTGGCTTCATAAATAAATTGCCAGAGAACCAAACATGCAGAATTTTTTTTTAGCAACGATTAGGCTACAGAACCATCTTATTGTTATTATTTTACATTAAATAATAACTTTACGTCAGTTTTACCTGGCTGAATCCAGCATGCATCTTCCAGGTTCAGTCCATGATACTTAAGATTCCCATAACGGGAAATCTATTCATCTGAAGCTGATGTTTTATTTTAGTTGGTTGAGAGGGGGCTTTTACAGTGTTTCTTTCTGCTGCTCCAGTTCTAGGAAAATTCTTTCATCAAGATGAATCAGGAATATAGTATGTGTATGCGGCTGCCAGGATGCCAGGATGTTTTTAATAGGATGAATGTGAAGGGAAAAATGTGCAGAAGTGAAACTAAATGTTGCCATTCTCTCCAGCAGTGAAGGTGCAGATTGCTTTCAAAATTCTCCACACTGCAAGAAGCCTTTTTTCCATATGGTTTTTCATTAAGATATTGACATCAACATTAAATCTATTGTTTTCCTTCTCTTTCGTCAAAGCAATAGATTGAAAACCCTTCATTACTATTCTCTTAGTTCTTCAAGAGGAACAATGTGAACTCATGAGCCAGCTTGCTTTCTACATGCACTATATTTCATACTCATTGGATTTTGCAAAGAGCTCCAGTTCATGCACAACCTGCTCTGCCTCAAAGCTTAATCTAATGTTTGGCAAACAAAAATATCTTAAATATTGATTGGTTCAAAATGATATAGTTAGAACACCTGCTGTGCTTGTGTAGCACATATCTTAGAGACAGGAATATAAGTTACAGAGCTTCAACCGAATACTTTGTAAGGCCCAGATTTTTCTTACTGTTGCACCTAAACCTTGATGTCTCTGAAGAGAACATTTGCTCCAAAACCCTTAATAAATGTAAATGTATCACTACTCACATACACACAGGATTGATAAGACATGGAAAGACCTTTTTTGTTTTCCTTATATTTTTGTTAAGCATGTTGTGCAGTTTAAATTGATCAATAAATCTTTTCCTTTCCTGACTCTGTACCTTTGAAGGCCACTGGGCAAGTTTTTTAAAAGAAGATTATTAATAGTATCATGATGCAATAAAAACGTTTAATAGCCTTTTATTTCCCTCCATACTAAACAATGTGTATTATCAATGGCCTTACAATTAGATAAAAATGGTTTCTTACATATTACTACATTATTGTTTAATGGTACGTCCACAACCACCACTGGATACACTGATCTATATGACAGGACATGGATTGTGTTGACTTGCTATAACACTTGTTCTGTGTGAGGCAGACGGAAAACATTTTAATAATTAAACCAACAACTGTTTTTATGCATGTATAATGTGTATGATAGGTAAACACAATCCACTGCAGTGAGTGTGGACGTTTTCATTTGTAGTCCTTTAATCTTTTTTCAGACTGTCACTTGGTGGCGCTGTTGTGTCTTGAGTCGTCTGCGTACCTGAGGCTGTCGTCTCCTCGGCAGCAGAAGCTCCTGCTGAGGAGGCCGAAGCTTCGCTCACTTGACTTGCAGAGTCTTTACCAGCCTCGGCCTTCACAACACCTTCGTCCTCATCAGAGTCCTCTGAAATGTCTGCGGCTGCCTGCTGCTGCTTTTGTATTTTCAACTGCTTCTTATAAGCTGCAGACTGGTCTTCGTATGGCAGCAGTGACATGGGGATGCGAACTGTGTTTATTCCATTTACCTGGAGGATAACAAATATGAAGAATGAGCACATCAGCCAAACCTGCTACTGTTTTTTGAGCCTTTTAATTGTTTTTATACGTTATCCATGCAGCTTCACTAAGTGAATATGAAGAAAAATTACAAAAACTTAAAAGTCTTAAACTTATATGTCGCTGCTGCATTTTTCAACAACATTTTTCAGCAACATTTTAAATTACATCTGAAACTCAATCTACTAAAAAGGCATCTATTGCTCTGAGCTACATGTAAGTGATGCAGGTAAAAAAGAACATTTCTTACCGTGACTTCACACCAGTAGTCTCCCACCTCCTTGATTGGCTCAAATGGAAGAGTCAGTGCTTGAAGTGGCACAACAACTCCCAGCTGAGGAAAAGTTTTTATTGCAGGTCAATAAATTGATTACAGAAGCTTTTACTTAATGTCAAACAGCATTTTTTTTTACTGTAGGGGAAATACAGAAGAAAATGAGGATAAGAAGCTAATCACTGACACACCTTCTTAAGAAGCTGTCTGCAGACGACTTCTTTAGTGAGCTGGAATTCTTCAGAAGGCATTTTATTTATCTTAAGCTGAGAGCGTTTGAGAAAGTCCACCGTCTGTAAAAAGACAGAACAAACCTTTAAAAAAAAAAAAAAAAAACTGGCAGCTGTTAGTCTTGTTCCTCTTACTTCTGAAGACCTCTTCAGCAAATGAAGACTCACCAGTTGTCCAGTTCGGGTCTGGATTCGGTCCTCTAGCCTCCCCTCACGCAGAAGCTGTGGGTTTAAAAAAAAAAAGAAAAGGTGAGAACGATAGATAGCTAAACTCTGCTGTCTCATATGTGGGAGGAAATAAACTCAAATATCATAGAGTGGTACACACTCTTAACTCCTCGGCAAACATCTGCTTGTTCTCTGGTGACGGATACACTGCGAGACCTTCGAGCAGCAGCTTGTTTCGACCAAATGATTTTTTCACAAACACAGTTTCTCCTCGTCCACCGAGCTCTGTCAGAACACAAAGAGAAATATGAGTGGTGAAAAAAACAAAACCAAAAAAAAAAGATTAATCATCCCTTGAAATATTTTACTGCTTCCTCCATATTTGATCTGGAAAATGCACTGAAGATACTCACTTGGTACTGTCTGAGTCAGAATGAGCTCCATCTTCTTATTGGGAGTGTTTTTGGTGTCTTCAACCAACTTGTAGATTCTGTGTCTTCGGGGGTGAAGCCTCGCAGGTTTGCCCATTTTGGACAGGGGGACCTGCCACCATCGCTCCACCACAACTGTATTCTGTGGAAATATCAAGCACCCAGAAATTTTATGTCACAAACTTTTAAGTCTGTTGTTATGCACTCTTAAAAACACATCTTTTTACAAAAGTTACTTGTAGCCTGTGCAAAGTTCCCATTTTTGTTAATCATAGTGGTTCAATAGTTGGCTCTCTGGCAAAAGAAAACCTGCACTGAGAATGTTATGGATTACAGGAGTGAAGTAATATGGGTTTTTGGATCCTAATATTTGATATTTAAATTCCTAACCATACTGACTACTACCTATCAATATTTATCACTGCTCTGGTCTGCTGGGGTCTGGTATGCGTAGTAGTACAGTAGTGTTCCCATTGTGTTGGACCCTTTCAATCTCCATCTAGCTTGCTTCTGTTAATATAGTTAATGTGGATGTTAGTCCTCTACTCTACTATTTATCAAATAATTTTAAGTTAACAGAGTAATTTAACATTTACTGCTAGATATTGAGGTACTGCTTAGTGTGCAGACATGCCTGGGTCGAAGCAGTTTTACCGACTGACAGAGTTTTATTGATGTTTGGTTAAACTGTGCAGAGACACTGACCTGAGCAGGAGTCAGAGAGAAACTCCTGACAGCAGCCTGGCTGAGCAGATCCTGAAGGACGCGGCGGCCTGAGCTCCACATGTTCAGTCAGCAACGCAGACACACCGCCTTCAACTGTTCTACCCGGAAAAATCTCCAAAAGATCAAAGACAAGCTCTGTGTATCCAGTACAACCATGAATTTATCCCTAGGTCATCGCCCAGTTCAGTGCAGCATGCATGTTAGCTTGAGCCAGCTAGCGTCGATTTTAGTGACGTAAAAGGACCCCATGAGCTGAAATAGTAGTTCCGGAAAACGCCTGAAGAAAAAGTCAGCACCTTGGTAAATAATCTGTAGAAGCTTTATCACAAGTAAGCTTGTTCACTTTTAATGCAATTAAATTCATCACAACTTTACTATCTTTTTCTCTTTTAGTTGTTCTTTTTATTTTCACCATGTAGGTTTACAGAAGGAAATGTCTTACATTGTTCCACAGTAAACTGTTTGTAACTGCATTTTTGTCACACCTAAAATGTCATCCCACTGAGAAGTACTTTCATATCACTTTAATTACAGTTCATTAGAGAGCCTGATTAAGGCCATCCTCATACCAAAGCCTTTATTGTCCTCAGTCCTAGTTCCCTTCTGCTTGTTTATTTTTTTTTATTGTTTATCATCAGAAAACCCTATTAGCTACAGCAGTCAGCAATCATACACTTCACAAAAAATATTAAATATACAACCACATCACAGCATATAGTATAGACCATATAGGATATATATGTTGGCATAGTTACTCATACCAAAATTAAATGCTTTGTTAAATGCACCATTATCATGGAGCACCTGCTCCAGCTGAACGTTCTGTTTTTGCTGACCTCCTGTGATTAAATGTCTTGCCTTGCCAGCAGTGATGCAAAAGTGTACTCCACAGTGTTTCAGTACATTGTCACAGAGACCTGGGTGTGGTTACAATTACCCAAGTTGCACAAGCAACACATTTGATACTTTGAACCAGAGAGGGCAGGGGAAGGCTTTTCATATTAAGAATATTAAGAAGCTTTTTGATACACGGTTTAAGCTGTTTCTGTAGAGTATTATTTTACAGGTGATAACTTTGAAAGAAAAAGATAAACAAACAAAAATCAAAGCCAGCATTTCTTTATTCATTTTCAGGCAATACTGTACAATGCACAAAATGCAAAAAACATCTTTCAGACATGCAGTAGATTAAAATATAAAAACACATAATACTAATATCTATTTATGTTTCATCTCAATACTGAATGTATGTTAGCTGCCACCGGATTATCTGACATCTTCTTCTGGCTCAGATGTATACTGTTTGATGTTGGTGTAAGCAGGAAGCACGTGACATGACAGTGCTGTTGTGAGAAAGTGATGTGATGTTTCAGCAGGTCTTAGATTAGACTACACTCGGCCTGTGTAGAAAAACTCATGTTCATATGTTCACAGTCACTTGTGTGCTGTAACGGAAAACAAACACATCTAAATTAGCAAAAATATAACTTAAATCTCAGGTGAAGTAAGCATATTTATTCAAGCTTTACAGGAAGATTGTAGAAGAAAGCAGTTTTGAGAGCTGCTATTTAAATACTTGTAGTTGCCAAAAACCCTTTATAAGCCTTAGTTTATAACAACTACCACAAATGATAAAAATAACCCTCAACAACAGGAGCAGAATCAGTATCACTGCTGTCAAAATTTGGGAAAAGCTTCACTCCTGTAAAACCCATTGTCAAGACACCACCAGGATTCAGAACCAGGATTTAAATCACACATCACCAGCAGAGATGTCTTGATAATCAGTTGTCCCTCCATAGAAAGAGTAGCGGTTGGGTATAAAGAGGCGAACTGCCCTCACAGTCTTACAGCAGGCCAGTGCAGCGCAGCAACAGCCAAGGACAAACATGAGACTCAGAACAACCCACATGAAGGTGGTGACAATAAAGGCAAACTGGAACACTGTCTTGTGGCAGTAATGTTTGCCTGGTGTGTAGCTGGGAGGATATACAGAATAAACCCAGACAGTGCCTACAGGGGACAGACAGCACACATTAGACAAAATTTCAAATCAATGTAAAATTGAAATGAACTAATTAACTTAAAATCAACTCATCTTTTTATTATGAGTGATGGAGTCCTAAATTAACAAAGTTTTCAGCCAGCAAAGCCTTTTTTCCCCTGTTTTTTGTGTTTATTTCCAAAATGACACAAGCCTATTTCAGAAAAAAAAAAAGACTGCGGCTGAAATTGCTCATCACGTGCGTAAAAAAAAACAAAAACTTATGTAATCTTACAAAAGAGCAGTTATATTTCTGCAAGTTTTGTTTAGATGGAATAGTATTTAAATAATTATCTTATATGTTTTCCTATATTAAGCATTAGATTAAACAGACAGACATCAATATCAGTATTGATATTGAGAGTGATGTCACATGCTCCAATCAGAATTCAGCAATATTTGAAATTCTAACTGCAGTTGGTTGGTTGTCACTGTCAATCAAATTCTGATCAAATCACACCCACACGATCTATTACCTTCTTTTGTATGTAAAATCTAACTCTCTCAAAGAAGTAGTAACTAAAGCTGTCAAATGAATGTAGTGGAGTCAAAAGCATATAATACTTTCCACTGAACTGAAGTAGAATAGAAATATAAAGTAGCATTAAATGGAAAATAAAATACTTAATTAAGTCTAAACACAACATCTTGGTATATTTCTGACAGTTCTTCCCACCTGCAATGAACCAGCAGAAAGTGAAGAGGTGCAGGAGGGCTATGCAGGCCGAGCTCAGGACGCAGGCAGCACCATCATCCCAGAAGGCTCCGGTGTAGGTCAGACACAGGGAGATGACGCTGGCCGCTCCCATCACTATCAGGTAGATGGGAATGTTGGGCTCTACCTGACAATGGCCCAGATGTATGGTCCCTAACAACAACGTCAAAGTGAATATTTTAACCAAGAGTAAGATGCCAAAACATACTGCTTGCAGTTAAAAAAAAGTTATGATAAACCTACCCATTCCAATGGCAGCAATCATAACCATCCACCATATAATATTCACCACAACTACAAGAAAGAGGGAAACCCCTAAGAATTAGTATAACAGTAAATCAGATAAAAAAACAATGCAAAAGGAAGGCATGAATATGACAGAGAAAAATACTCTAACCAAGTGCTGAAATTGACCCGGCGCTTCGAGGCCTGAAGTCCACCTGTCGAGATGAGTCCATATCTACTGTAGAGAAAGAAGGAGTCAGGGGAAGTAAGATATCAACGAGGAGAATGGCAGCAGTTAGTGTTATACTGTACCTGTCCAGCTGTGAGCAGAGACACTTTAAAGCCTTTTTCTTCTTCCAGTATTTGCTAATTGTAGAACTGTGCATGAGTTGGCATTACATCCTTTGCTGCTTTGGCAGGATGTTAAGACATGGGGTTTTCAAGCCCAAAGTATTTCAACAACAATTTCGCAATGCTCTCCTGCATCTAAGAGGAAATAAAGATGTAGCTATCTTTCCTCCTCTCTGTCCTCCACATTACCACTATTATTAAGCAGCCTCTTGGCAATAAGCTTGACGCACAAAAAATCTTCTGAGGCAGTAACTCCGTCTTCCAAAACTTTACTCAAAAAGTAAAACAAAGTTACAAGATTCTATTTTAAGCTTAACAAGGCGTATGGTAAAAAAAAAACTGTGTTGCACCATGGGCTGCTTAAACAAAAGATAACATCTGTTACTGTTATCTGATACCCACTATTTGCATGCAGAGTGAGTTTTAAGCCATTAACCGCTCACACAATATCCTATTTCATTTTCAAAGCAGCCTTTTCTGGATTTTTTTTTTTTTCAATTTTGCAGTTCATTAAGCATAATCAAGTCTTAATGGGATGGCACAGCACAAAGGGCTCAATGAATATAGTGCAGCACAGGACAGACTCTGTGGTGCACATGCAGTTGCAGAGCACAGGAAAAAGATATCAGCTCTCATCAGTGTGGTAGCACAAATACACAGGTTGCACTTACATCACACATTTATCATCTAATATCTCTTGTAGAGCAATGGACTCTAAAAACTTAGCGTGCCTTCTTATTGTAGGTTTTCTTTGTAAATAATAAAGTATTATTAGTTAGTCTTATTTGCAAAATATGCAATATTCAAATGATTTATGGAAAATGTTTACTTTGACAAAACAGAGCACTGGGTTTTTACAATGGCAATATCAGCCACCAGAGTCTGCAGCAGCAGTATGACACTGCTTTAAAATCAAACAAGTGGGAACAATATCGTGCAAAGCAAAATCCAGAGAATTACTGATCAGATCTTGGCCTGTTCACTGCCTGTTTTCAATCTAGAGTTTGGAGCAGTGTTTAGGAAAATGAATCCCAGGGCGTCAGACTGGGATCCAGCTGCAACCTGGTCTTATTGCCACCTTAAAGGGGAGCTCCGGCAATTCAGTATCTCACTTCCATAAAGTTGTGAAACTGGCAAAGGACAGATGAAGAAAAGAACAAAATTGATTAGTGGTACGCCCAGTGATGCTACACATTGTACTGTTATAGACTCCCAGACTCACAACAACGCAGCAGACCAGAGATACTGATTTTTTAGTGCACACATTCTTCCTCCTTGTCAAAACCTGGTGCCTGAATTAGTCATGTTGCTACACAACCACCCACTTTTCAGTTGGAGATTCAGAAATGTTATGCTAGTAACGGCTAATGTAGCCTTGAGCTGCTAGCCCCTAGCAGAGATAAGGAGCAGGCTACAGAGGTCTAGTAGACTCACTTCTTTCTAACTCAGCACCCCCAGGTTTTTTTTTTCCTTTCTCAGACTTGTAGACTTTTGCCCCAACTGATGCTAAGGCAAGCGACATCACTTAAAGCAACTTATCAGGTTTTGCGCAGCTGCCTCTGGAGCCACAAAAGTATTTAGGCAACTTTCTCCACATATGCAGTGGCACTCCCTGTAAACACACCCCTTTAAGGTATAAAACATACACAGTGCTTGTGTTGAGTAAAACAGTAAAAATAGTTTTTAAAAGGAACAGTAAACCATGCAAAGACAGTTAAGCCAAGGTGAAATTAGCTTTCTGCTTCAGTAAGAAAGTGGCTCCAGTTTCAGCAAATCATAGTGAAAGAGCAATGTGACAGTTTGGGATGCAAAGGCTGACACACTTGTTCCCTGTCAGACAGCTGGCCACCAACGAGCCAGTACAGGATGTTAGTGCCAGTACAATCTGATGCCAAGCGCCTCTGCAGCAGCGCAACCCCCCCACCCCCAACTCCCTCTGTGACAATGAAACGTGACTGCTTGCATCTGTCCTGGCTCAAACACAACTCCTGATAGCTATTCAAAGAGAAACAGAGCCACAAAACCTGGTGCTGACCTCTGCAAAGTCAACAAACCTCTGTATCAAGTGTTGGACTGTTTATTTTTCCAGCTAGGATGGTACAAAGTTATTATTTGGCTTATTTTGGCTTTAATACAACAACCAAATGACCTGACTAGTGTGTGAATATGTGAAAAATATTATTTCACATATATTTATTTGACTTTGGTGAGGTTTCAACTGAGGTATAATTCATGTCCTATTCATTACAGTAGTGTGGTTAGACCACACTATTGCATCCAAGCTACAACTTCTGTATCTGGTGGCCAGAGTGATGCCTCATTGGTTGTACAGTCATTAATTAGTCTACTGTTCCCTGCACATGCTTATTTTCAGACACTAAGATTAAAATGTTTATTCATCTTCTCTCTCAGTGAAGAAATTGTATATTTCAAACTTGCCTTGCTAGGAATTGGATTAAAGGCCTGTCTTCTCTTTACGTCCACTTTTAGTTGGAAGTCAATGATCATTTGAATAATGGGTGCGGCAGGGAAGTCCATGCATATGATACCGAGGCGCTGGTTCAGGTCTGTCTTGGCCCTCAGGTAGTCGTACAGTTGTGCGTTGATGCGCTGAGCGACGGCTCTAGGGTAAGCAAACACTCCAGCTCCACTGCTGTAGGTGAGAAAGATCTGGGCCTTGTTTCCTGTAGGTGCAGCTTCCAGGTGTTCATAGACGCTCTGCCATTTCTCCTCCACGTGCAGAAGTGTGGGAACCTACAGGGAACAAATTAAGTCACACAAAAGCACTTTAGAATTGTCTCCAGCTACTCTAATTCACATTCTTTGGTTGTGGCCTGATCTGCACAACGTCTGGGGTTCAGCCTTTAAACCTCTGAACCAAAGAGGAATTGAACCAAATCCTTTAACAGCATTTCAATGTAAGCCAGATGATGCTACCTGGTCTATGAATATTTACAGTGCTCTTGCATTCACCTGCATATTAGCCTGTTGTCTCATACCTGGTGGTTCAAAGATGTCATGTAAAACTAAACAAGTCAAAAACTAAATGAGTCAAATTTACAGTAAGAGGAAAATCTGTAAACCAAGGTGAATATGGAAACCTTGTCTATCCTACATTTCCACAGTCACTGGGATAAACTAGTGACTGTGGTCGTAAGCTTTCTCCAACCAGTCCAGGTGTAGTTTTTTTAACATGTGAATTTTTAAGTTATAGCCAAAAAAGTGTTTTGTGTGGTCACAGTGAACTTGAACTTTGACCTTTAACCACCAAAATTGCATCAGTTCATCTCTGAGTCCAAGTGTGTGCAAATTTGAAGAAATTCACTCAGGGCAGGCTTGAGAGGTCAAAAACATAATTTGTGTGGTTTTGATGACCTTGACCTTTGACCTTTGACCTTTGACCACCAAAATCTGATCAGTTCATCCTTGAGTCTAAATCTATCTAAAGAAAATCCCTCAAGATGTTACTAAGATATCACATTCACAACAACCCAAAAACACAATGTAACGTAAAAGCTGCAGTGAATATAGTCGCCCTTATGAGCAGGTATTTCAAGTCTGGTGAATGATTTGTATCAGTACATTATTTCTGTGTGTACTGAGTAATTTCTCTCTTTTTAAATTATAATTCTTATGGTAAATGTAATGTTTTAGCCTGTTGGCGTGGTGTGTAGGATGGGACATATGTACTTCTTTTGTCTCTCGATTGGAAAATTCAATAAAGAACTATAACTTTTCATACCCTCCAGTTGTCTGCTATGTCCATGGATCCATAACGCATCCCTAAGTCTGGCCCAGAAAAGTCTTGCAGGATGATGAGTTTCCCTCGGGCTTCTCCCATGGTTGGAACGAGCCGGCTGTGCCACAGCAGGTCCCAGTGAGCGTATCGGTTGATGTAGTCCACCACAGCACCGTAGATGTCATATGTCTCACTGAACTCCTCCTTCACACGCATCAGCACGGCCTCACTGGGATACTCTCGCAGGAAGTCAGTGACGCCCTCCAGCACATGGCCGAAGTGGGCGCGCTGATAGGACACCCCGTGATGGATGGTGAGGTTCCCCTTGACGTGACGCAGGCGCACATCCAGGAAGCGGACGCCTGCTTGGAGCTGAGAGGCCAGGCTCCATGTCTGGCATTCGGCGTACACGCCTCCGTACAGGGCCATGGTGTTGTGGGTCCCTGGCATGGTGACCTCAGACAACGGCTGGTCATCAGGGATAGTGGCCATCCAGGACGGGTTGAGGAACTCTGGGTTGGGTGTATCATCATAGTCAGGCCTCTGAATGGCACCGTAACTCAAACCAATGACTCTAAGATGTCAGAGAGACTTGTCAGAAACATTATTTGTCTAGTTAATGGATCAAACTTTAAACATCAGCCACCTCGCAAGTAGTAGTAAGTATTTGTTGATTTTACATTGGGAATCTGTTTGGGAGTCTGTCAGGTTTATGTGTGATCCATCTGTGGCCTGGTATTCGACAT
Organism: Lates calcarifer; assembly: GCF_001640805.2. Classification (NCBI taxonomy): domain Eukaryota; kingdom Metazoa; phylum Chordata; class Actinopteri; family Centropomidae; genus Lates; species Lates calcarifer. Next base: position 14,140,364 of record NC_066835.1, on the reverse strand, counting down.
ACTCACCCCAGCAGGAACATCAGCTCACTTAACATCCTCTGCATTTTCACTGGGCATCCTGTGATGTTGCGCATGTTGATTTCTCAGTTCTGATGACAGGGTGACAGTAATGATGATCAGCAGGGGTAAAGAAAAGGATCACGCAACTGAGATTAACATTTAGTGGAATGGAATCAAAGTGAATCACAACAATAAGATGATCCTTTGCAAAATCAACAGATCTGGTAATAAACCATCCATCAAATGGTCAGTAAAGAGCAATAATCCAAACATCCATCCTGCAAAGACCAATCCCACATTTGGAGGTTATTCACTCACACTGACCCTGTTTAGAGTGAATTTATAAAACCTTCAGGTATTTTTTCTAATATTCCACTAATATGGAGTATTTTAGTGACTAAATGTTGATAGGACACAACCAAGATGTTAGTGATGACCTGAGAAGTTATTGTAAAAAACCTCATATTGTTTGGTAGTGTTGCAGGACTAATACAAGTTTGTCTTCCTCTCCTGCTGTCATGACTTTGACCTCGGCATTCTGGATTACTAGATGCTTAGTTTAATCAAAATGTCTTATTTGTTGAGAATAAAACAGACCAGACAGTAAAGCTCAGTTTCCTCATAACTCTAATTCACGTCCAGGAAAGTGCATATTGGAAAAAAAGAAAAAAGAAAAAAGCACTTTCCCTTCATGAAGGTTTAAACCAAACAAACAGTGGAAACAATTCGATCCCGGTCCAGGCTGAGGTCGACCTCACCTCACCCCTACAGGCAAATTCAATGGCAGGCTTAAAGCTTTCTAATCCCAAAACTGAACCAAACCATCCACCACTGCTGTGTCAAACCTGCTGATGTGCTGCTTTCGTCCGGTCCAGTTCATACGTGAAACCAGGAGGTGTTCGTCCTCGGACTGGTCAGGGTCCCTGGAGATGAGGGGTAGAAAGAGGGACAGGGAGAGGAGTGGAGGGGCCAGACACAAAATGACAGAGGCAGTGTGTCGACCCGGGTTGTTATTGTGGGAAATACCATAGGGGAGGAGCTGAGCTCTACGTTAGCGCGGGGTGCGAGTACAGGGGTGAGTTTGTGTGTGAGGGTGGGGGTGGGGGGTATTCATCTGGTCGCTCATTTATCGTGGTTCAGAGAGACATTGCATCATAGAAAGGTCAAGGAAGAGGACAAAAAAATTACAGAATTTCTTTATCTTGTGAAAAAAAGGTACCTACACTGTGACTCTTGACCCTGCTGTAACACTTGTATGGTACTTTATTTTGAAAAGCCAATACAGACAGCTGAGGGATTTCCCACAGTGTTTCTTATCAGTTAGGGAAAGCCCAAAAATAGGCCCATTATTGATAAGGTATAAATCAATTTTAAAAAAGTATGAATTCCAGTAGAAAAAAGTTGAATATAGTAAGGTCTATAGACATACTTTTACTGACAAGAACCCTATTTTAATAAGAAAATTGAATATTAGTTGAGTTTTTGTTTGACTCACTGTGGCTGTCCGCAGTTAAAGGTGGTGGACAAAATAACAGAGACACCCATCACTGAGAATATTAAGGAAGAGTACATTATGTCTTCTCGTGTTTCTGTCTGTAGTTATGTTATGTAAGCAAGTCCTGAAGTTAATCAGTTGGTTTGGTCATAAGCAGCCTATATGTGCATGTAACTTGATCATTGTGTGATCTAGTCGTTTGTATGGAGGCTTTCATCCTGGAAACATCACAAAAAATTGTATGATGTCATCAAAATCACACTGAATCTTGGTAACAAGATCATACAGATCAACTTACACTTCAGCTGCTGTACTGACATATGTTTTCTTACAAACTAAACACTGAAAGCTGATCAGTATGCTCCAGTTTCTCTCCTGTCTCAGGTTGCAATCCGCTACAGCAACCATAACAACGTATGAAGCATTGTGAAGGACAGTCACTTCAAACATGACATTACTATATATTATATATCAGAAATAGGCTGCCAAGTTCCACAAAAACATAACTGGCAAGTGCCATGATGTCAGTCAATTCAATACAGCTTTTCTCACTGTAGCAGCGATACAAATGCACACACTACTAAACTCATAAAGCTGTAAGACATTAGATTGCGATTCTGAGTATTTTGTACATTTATTTATATTGTATCAAATATTAGTTGCACCTTGAATTAAACAGTATTGATTGCAGAGGTGTAAAAACTGTTTTTTTTTTTAACTTCAGATCATTAACTTATTAATAGTTTAACACTGAAATATAAAAATATATCACTTCATATACAAGCACAGAGGTATTATCAACAAAATGCACTTTATACCAAAAGTAACTTGATCTGAAAGGTAAGTGGTAACTTTGGCTGTCAGATAAATGTAATGGAGAAAAGAGTACAACATTTCCCTCTGGTGGACTGGTGGAGTAGAAGTATGAAGTAGCAGAAAATGGAAATACTCCAGTAAAATACAAGAACCACACTGTGCTAAATAAATGTAATTACTTTCTGCCATTGATTAATTGTCATCATGGTGGTAGTTCATTATGTTTTCACAGACCCTGCAGCACCTGATGCACAAATCTCTTATCAAAACACAATTAAGTCATGAGTGCTGTATCAGAGGATTGATGAGTGATAAAGGAGAAAATACTGTGACTGTGCAGTGCCAGTCAGTAACAGCACAGTATGTATATATATTTGCAATGATCTCTCTCTGATCTCAGAGGTCCCCCACTGTATGACTGACATCACTATGACAAATATGCTTGAAATGAATATTTTTGTGTGCAGCAGATTAATTAATCTCAGTACAGTTTGACCGCCCATAGGACACAGGCTGAGAGAGCACGAGGTCCTGAGCTCTGAGGGGTCAGGGTGAGTTCATCTAGGCAGTGTGTGTGTGTGTGTGTGTGTGTGTGTGTGTGTGTGAGAGAGAGAGAGAGAAAGTGTGCGTATGTGAGCATACTACTTGGAAAAATCTGCAGATGTTTTCCCATTTTGTCTCATATCACTATGTGGGAAGTCAAACATTACACAACAGGCTTGTCCCTGTCCCACTGAATAATATTTGGTTAGCTGTAAATACAGATTGTATACCCAGAGTGTACAGAATAGAAATTTCTGCAATTTTTAACAAATACTTAGGCCTGATGAATCCAGGTGAGACCCAGGAAACATTAGTGTTTTTCTTAACTTTTACCAAATCACTGCCAACATTCAACATTAATATAACTCAAAGATTAAAACTAATGGTGTTGCTCAGTGTGTTTAAAGCTAGTGATCCACCATCCTGTTGTCAGCACCTGTATCAAAGCTACTGTTGATTACTTTGACACTGAAAAGTGATTGTGCAGGCTGATTATTGTTTGTTCTTGAAGCCTTTAGTGAAGTAGACATGAAATGGTATTTTAATGTGATGTAACATGGGAACAGATGATTTGCAGGCGCCAACAAACAAGAAAACAAGAGAAGAGGCTCAGACAAACAAGATGCGAGACCACACCTCTTCTACCTCCTCCATCACCTTCATGCATGGAGTGGATGAAACCCACAGAGAGCAGGAAGCTGAGGAGGAGGCAGAGTTAGGTGGCAGGAGCATGTACTGATGTGTGCCACAGTGTCATTCTTGTCGATACCTCTAGATGACGCCAAAGTAAGAAATCTTCATGTATTACATATAGTAATTTCAAGTGCTCTTTCAGGAACAAAAGACATTAAATAGGTCTGTACTTTACATTACAAAAACTGTCCCTATAAAAACTGATGACAGCATTTTCTGTGACATTGTTTCTGTGGAGAAATGTTGCTGATGATTTTTTAAAATATTTTTCTTGCTAAATTTAATGCTTTGTCTACATTTACTCATGCACTTGAGTTGTACAATATGTCATTGTATCAACCTTGTTTTGGTATTTTAGTCTGAAAGACTGAGTGAGTGAATGAGAGGCACACTGTAAAACCCTTTGTTCATTAGGGTGGACAAGCACTATATAAGTGATTTATATATTCAGGGTGCTTAAAGCCAACAAATGCTGATACAGCTGTATATATTCACTGTAAAAACTGTTCCTATGAAATGTTTTGTGACACCATATGGCAAGACATATTAACGCTGTAAACACCAGAAACAAAATTCAATTTATCTTATTTAAATAAAATAAATAAAACCAGCTCTTGCTTGCCTTGATACCAACTGAAATAAATGAGAAAATATGTCTTTATCCCAGACATCCTCGTGCTCCGAGAGTGAAACTGCTAAAATACTTTATCAAATCAATCAATCAGCACTATCAGTGACTCTGTTTCCTGATCAGGCACTGTGACATTATCTTGTACTGAATATTTCTGTGGTATTTGATCACCAATACTGGTGTGGAACCTACAATTAAAACAACACAATGAAGAGGAGACTTTGTCATTTAGTGTCTGTGTTGCAGCCTGTGGTTGGAGCTGTGGTGCATGTGGAAGAACTCCCCTCATCCAATCAGCACAGGGCCTGCATGAGTCACTTCCTCGTGTTTGCTCCCTTATTTGGCCTGGAGGGGGCTGTCCTTATTTTTGACTAGGGAGGAAAATGGTGGAACGGAAAGCCAGACAGCTTCAATAGACAGAGGGATACCAGCAGTTTTATCTCTGGTGAGTAAACATTTGCTGCCTCCGTGCATTGTAATCTCTGAACTGAAGGTTGTTTGAATTCTGGGTGATAGCTGAGTCAGCTGGGAATGATGAAATGAAAGTGAGGTGTGTGAATGACTGCGAAGTGATGTGTGTGCAGCCTCAGAAATCAGGAAATGAGAAAAACAAGCTTGAAAACAAAACAGCCACCCATCCTGAGTTAAAATTAAAGGTGCTAAGTAGCTACTGGAGGTTATTTGAACTGTTAAAGACGAAAAATCTCAGGTCACAACCTGTAACCATTTGTTTATTTCCAGTCTTTCTTGCGTTACTACAAATGAAGACACACCCACTGTTGTCCCAGAGTTATTTTTCCAGCAGGACAACATTGAGATAGATGATTAATGTCAAAACTATGAGAAGAATTAATTCCAGTTGGATTTGAGTCTGTAGTCCTAGAAACTAGCAACAGATTACTGATATGTCATTTGTAATCCTGCACTTTAGTGCTTCATCAAACAATGTTATAAAATAATTTTAGACAATACTTTAATTTGGTTTGATTTTAGCTGAATGTCTAATTCTGACTTTGTGGAGGAACAAAAACAAGTTTTTTCTGGAGCCGCCAATTGACAAAGAATTAATAAGCAACCAATCTGATCATTGATTAATATAAATTTTATGAGCTTAAATGGTAAAAAAAAAAAAATCACTAGTTCCAGAATATTTGCAGGTCTTGATAGTTTTTTATGATATTTATCTAAGTGTTTAGACTATTGGAAATACAAAACAAACAATTTCAACATGTAAACTTGGGCTTTGGGGAATTGTGATGGTTCATATTTTACTATTTTCTAACAATTTTAAGTGTCATCAATAATTAAAATATTCTTCACTTCCAGACCTAGTTTCTTCTTTTGCTCAATTGTTGAAGCTCTGTGTTGACGCTCCACCTGTTGCTAGTAACATTAGAGTGTAAGATGACACCTTTTGCAGTATGGCATACATGGTGACATGTGGTTCTGAAGGCCCCACAACTTAACTTTTAGAGGTAATGCAAGAAGAACCAGTATTTGGACTCTCTGTGACCTACTTTTGAGTGAAAGCTCTTGTTTTGTGTATCTAGAAGGGTTGTTGTCAGATGCTGAGGTACTACACAGGGTATGGATTCAGTTTTACAGATCATAAGGTACTTTTTTTTTAATCTCTCCAGCCTCTAGACTCACTCTGTGTGAACCTTAAAGTGGCAGAAGAAAAGCAACAGTAATGGCTGATGCAGGACAAATCAAGAAAACTGCAGCCAAAGTGCTGTGCTGCGTGGAGAAGGTGTCCTCCTTCGCCTCCTCCATCGACCCCATCTTTGGCATTGTCTCCTCCCTGGTCGGGGTGGCTCGCAAGGGCCTAATGGACGAGGAGGCGCACGCTCTGGACAAGGACTTCCAGGCGATCCACTCCAAGCTAGAAAGCATCTCCCAAAAGAACCAACAATGCCTGAGGCAGATTCGCATCGATGAGGTGAACGAAACCTACGGCAAGTACGAAGAGTACATCAAGCACCAGTACAATGCCTTCAACACCATGGTGGCGCAGGTGAGGAAAGATCCGGGCAATGCTCAGCGTCACATGGATACCTTTGAGAACATATATGAGAGAGACAAGAGCGACATGAGCCTGGACGTGTACTACCGCGGTGTGATGGGTACAAACACGCTGTTTGGAAGACCCCTGCTGAAGGTGTACCTGGAAAACTGCGATGGTGACCGCGAGATCATGGAGCACCGCTGTTCACACATCGCCCACCTCTTCCACATTGGCCTCATCGCACTCATGGCCTACACAGCTGTTACAGAGGACGATGAAGACGAGGTGCGGGAGAAGTGGGCTAAGAGGGTGGAAGAAATCCAGAAGAAGATGCAGGAGGTGCTCAGTCAGTGCAAAGACAAAGAAAAGTCGACCTGAACATGGACCAACAGAAAGAGAGGACATCCTCTGGGTTTGAAGGCAACAACACAGGGAACACTACTCTCAGCTGTGGACCAATGGCAAAAGACCAGTTATATTATAAATATATATACAAACCAAAGTTATGTTTTCATTTATGCACTTGACTGCACCTGATATTCGCATTTAGTTATTGTTTTGACATTGTTTGTTTGTTTCAAAGAGACCACTGTATATTCCAGCTGCTCAATGTTACATACCAATAAATGCTGAAGTTTTATACAATCTTCAATTAAAATGTATAAGTTATTAGTTGATTAAGTTGTGCATTTGTGAGTCAGTTCTATCTACACCAAAACCAATGATTCATGTATAGAAAAACCATGCTGTACTAGTTAGTAAAATTTGTAATAAGGCCCTCTGTAAGTGCATAACTCTGAATTCAACATGTATTTATACTTTATATCCATGCAGCCAAGACAAACCCACCTCTTCTAGAAAAAAACAGCTTGTGATACATCTGTTGAATATGCCTGAACCCAAATGAAACAGAAACTGCTTTCATAATACCAGAGAAACAATAAACTAAAACTAAGAACCTAAAGTCAAAATATGAGATTCCATTCTTTTGAAGGTATGAAGCCAAATGCTGGACTTCCAAGTCATTGTGAGACAATCACAAAGACCAACCCTGGTAATTAAAGAAAGTATTGATTAAAACTATCTTTGGCAAAATGGTGTTATAAAATAAAAACATATTTTGGAAGTGGGAACTTTGTGAAATACAAAGGACTGTGATGAAATAAAAATGACTTAAGAGGGATGATGAATAAAACATTATTTCATAACAGCAGGCCAATTTTTAAAAATTCATTTGATTATTTCACTATTTAGGTTACATGTTTCATCACTGTGTTTTTCATAATGCATTAGCTGTTCAACACTTCAACACTTTGGGCCTCTGCAGGACTGGATGTATTTCCTAAGTGATTGAATATAGGCTCTGAGGTTAAATACATGCTTTCTGAAGGCTAATAGGACTTACAGTGCTCATGAAAAAACTATTCTACTGGAATACAATTGTCAAATAGGAATTAGAATTATAATGGATATAATTTAGGTTAATTACTGATTTTTCAAAGGTATAAAGTTAATAAAATATTAAAAGGGTACATTGTCACCAAAAATCTATAATTAATATAAGATCCTTGTAATGTTCCTGTAATTGTTATTATTATTATAATTATTACTTTAGGACATTTTTCTAGGACTTCTATAAGTATTGGCCTGCACATCATAGCTCTTGCTCTGTTAAAATTAAACACACCCAGGCGAGTACTAAAACTGAACTGGGCCCGTTTTATCTACCTAATACAATATGTTGCTCTGCAGCCCGCACTGAGTCCCCCTCACCGCCAGAGTCCTCTGTTTTCCGACCGGAGCTGCTGTAATGAAACGTAACGTGATTCCTCTGTTTGTCTCTGCAGCCCTGCCCCAAGTTAAAGGCCTGCGACCACTTCAGCACATATATCTGCTCTGGAAGTTTACCTGGAGCAGAATACCGGCTGCGGACTGATAAATTTAACACAGTAAACTCTGTGTGAGAGCTGGGGAAAGGCTGCGTTTGGGCTGTTTGAGGACGAGTCGCGTCGCTTTCGGTAAGTTTGAGCTGCTCAACGAGCGGAAAAGCGGTGATGATGAGAGTTAGTAGCATCCCGGCTACAGCTGCTGATTCAGAACTAAAAGTTGATCCCGGTTGTTGTGGAGAATAGAATATAAAAACACTGGATAAATCCCTGTGTGTAATGTAAAACACAGTATACGGAAGACTTTGTGTAATAACTGTGTAAAGAAAGCAGAGAGTTTGGTTTCCGGGGCGTGACCTTCCTTTGAACTCAACAAGTTGATTTTTGAACTGATGGTTATGAGCAATTATTTCACTTTAAATATTTAAAAAGTCCTTTGGCATATAATCCTGTTAAGATATTTCATACAGCCCACAGAGGCGTGGTTTATTCGCCTGTTTTCTGTTTAATTGTTATTTATTTTCTATTGTGTACAGCACTTTCAGTCAACTTTATTTGCTCGCAATCGTAGAGCAGATAAAACCACAGCTATAAAGCATCGCAGATATGATTAAAGTTGAAACGATTAGTCGATGAATCAGTGACAAACAAATTAATGTTTAGAGTTTATGTCGTTTTTAAAGCCAACATGCCAAACATTGACTGGGTTTACCTTCTCAAAAGTGAGAATTTAAAGTTTTTTTTTTTTTTTTTTTTACACAAGAGTAAAGTGAATATCTTCGTGTTTTTGACTGATGGTCAGATAAAACATGTAATTTAAACAATTTTAAAATGTGAAGATGTCACCTTGGGCTCTTGGAAATTATGATGGACATTTCAATTTTTACATTTGATGAACAAAATAACTAATCCTTAAATTGAGACAATAACGGGCAGATTGATCAATAATGAAAATAACTGAGCTGATGCCCTATCAGCATAACACTTCATAATATCAAGTGTCACAGCTGGTTGTATATACTTTATACATTATGCATAAAAGGCTATAAATATAAATGGTGGTCTGACTCAGGGTAACTATGTGGAGTGTGTCTGATCATGGCCTACAGATAAATATGTGTCATTTATCTGCTTTACATGAAGTGAAATTTAAAATTAAAATGTATAGTTTTTCTGCCACTTCCTGATTTTTGCTATAGCAATACAAAGGTCATGTTTAAAAATCTCTGATAATGATATAGCCTAATTGTAAAGTATTATACAATGAGGTTTATCACATGTTTCTTCTGGTTTTAAAAGTTGTATTACAGTCAAATGATGCAATTAACTTCTTAGTACCTATTCATATCAAACCTGATCATATATTAAGGTCCACAAATAATGATTACTTTCATTATTACTGAATATGTTGATTATTTTTTGGTTAATCAGTTAGTTGTTCAGTCATTAAAACATAAGGAGATACTGAAAATGCAGTTGAACAGTTTAAATGTCATCATGTGAAAAGATAAAAGCAGAAAATTCTCACATTTGAAAAGATGCAACCAGAGAATATTTTTGCTTCATAGAGACAAACAATTGATTCTCAAAAAAATATGGTCATTATTATTTTATATCAGTTGTTTTATTGATTCATCAACTAATTGTTTCAGCAGCAGATATATGCTCTCTGACAACAGTAGCACTCAGTCCTGTTTCAGATTAGCTACATATAGTATGAAAGTTTTGCCCAGCTCTAATCACAACATGCTGTGTCAGGCAGGCATGCCTCTGCACGGCATCTGGCCTTTGTGTAGGATGTTTTGCTGGGAATGAGGAAAAAGTTGGCACGATGGGCAACGAGGACTGCCTCGAGGATGTGTTTGTTGCTGTCATTCGCCCAAAGAGTCAAGTCAGCCTGAGCTCAAAGGAATACAGAGCCAAAGCCTACGAGGTAAATGTTCTGAGTATCATCATCAAGTCAGTCTAAAATGTATCAAGATAATAAATAAAAAACACTTCTTGTTTCCTCTGGTGCCTGTACAGATCTTGTTAATTGAAGTGCCTTTGGAAGGGAAGGAGAAGAAAAGAAAGAAAGGTCCTCCTGGCGACAAAGATCCAAGCAGGAGGAGACAAATCCAAATCCATATTGGATTATGTTGACGAAACAATCAGACCGATATCCAATAATCAAGGCTTCATAGGTGAGTCTGAGACATTTATGGCATTTACATACATGCATATTTCTTCTACATTTTCAGCTCATGACCCGTTAAGAGAAGCAATGGAGACTGCACATGTCTGAGTTGCGAAGAGTGTGAGCAGAGATTGTCTAATTTGAACAGTTTTTAGAGGCTTGGAAGCCACTGTTCTGAAGACAGTTTTGGTTTGCAGGAAAGCGTGTGGTGCACATGAAGAAATTTCCTCTTGATGGAGACAATGAAGGGAAAGAGGCCTCGCTTTTTGTTGTGCCAGTCAGTGTTAAAGGTGAGACAAAAACACTATTTTGTATCTAAACCAACTCCACAGATTTTGTACATACTGTAAATTAATGAGTCGCTCTGAACAGACAACAGCAAGCCTGTCTACAGCGCTGGGAGCCCCAGCTTCTACTGCTTCCAGGACATCATGCGAGTGTGCAGTGAGACCAGCGCTCACTTCTGCTCCATCACCTCTAAGATGCTCCTGGCCTTAGACAAGTGAGGATATGTTTGAAAATATACTCTTCCTTTGGCAAGTAAAAGACACTGGGATTAGGCTTTGAATTTTCCTCTCCCATTGTGACTTCCACAGGTGGTTAGCAGAGCAGCACACCGTACCTCACGCCATCCCCGCTCTGTTCCGGCCGGCACCTGTAGAGCGGGTGAAGACCAACGTCAGCAACCCGGCCTACAGCAGCGAGGGCAAACTGAGTGACGAGGGTCTGCACATGGGCTACACCGCCCTGGAGATCAAGAGCAAGATGATGTCACTGGAGAAGGCAGACATGTGCATCCTCAACCCGCTCTACGGCTCTGATCTGCAGTACACCAACCGGGTGAGGGACCTCATTTGTGAAGGGAGATGTTTCTGTATTAGGACATCTGTTGGATTTTTTTTGTACCAGAAGAAACTTAAAAGACCAGAAAACTGATGGATTGATACATGCAATTTCATTTACCTTGGAAGATTGGATGCCTCAAAGATAGCATGACTAGCTATTGTTTTAAAATCACGTTAACTCTGCCTATAAACTCTATTTCTTTACAGGTGGACAAAGTTATCATCAACCCATACTTTGGGCTCGGAGCCCCGGACTACTCTAAGATCCAGATCCCCAAGAGGGAGAAGTGGCAACACGGCCCCAACTGTGTGACAGAGGACAAGTGAGGAGTTCTCACCTCTTAATGAACCACGTTGTTGTTACTGCTCTCTGCTGACAACCTCTGCTTTTACTTGTGTCTTTATTTTCCTTCTTTTTCTGCGTGAAATCTAATTAGTAAAATGTTTTAAAAATGATTCTCAACACAGACTTCCTCTGTCTCTGCAGGGAGCGCCAGTGGGTGGATGACTTTCCTCTCCACCGCAGCGCCTGTGAAGGAGACACGGAGCTGCTCTCTAAGCTTCTGGACAGCGGTTTCTCCGTCAAGCAGCTGGACAGTGACCACTGGGCTCCCATTCACTATGCCTGCTGGTGAGTCTGATGCTTCCCTCACTGCCAGAGAAAGCCTCCAGTATCCATAAGTTTTGGTTTGTCCCATTAATGATGAGGGTTGTATTTGTTTGGTTCCATTCAGGCACGGTAAAGTGGAGGCAACCAAGCTCCTGCTGGAGAAAGGCAACTGTAATCCGAACCTGCTGAACGGCCAGCTCAGCTCCCCTCTGCACTTTGCGGCCAGAGGAGGCCACGCAGAAATAGTGCAACTCCTGCTACAGCACCCTGAGATTGACCGGGTACGAAATGTGATGCTGATGTTGTCTTTTGACTTTCTTTCCTTTTCTTTTTTCCCCAAAGCTGCAGTGGATGATTATCAAGTGGCCCTTCATAATTTTAACCTGATTTTGGCCTCAGTACAGCAGCTATATACACCAATGTCCATCAGGAATTATGTATTTCTTCCAATGGAAACCACACGTTACAGCAACAAATTTAATGATTTACAAATTAATGATTCACCATTATAAATCAATAAATAAATGTCACCTCCAACAGCACATAGAAGACCAGCAGAAGAGATCACCTCAGCAAGTGTGTGAGGAGAACAAACAGAACGAATGGGAGGAGACAGTGAAGCTTCTGCAGCAAGCCAGCAGCAAACCTGTGAGTCGCACATCAGACACTTATTTTTCTGCAAACATGACAACAAAACGTGATAGAAATTATTAGATTTAGCAAAAAGACACAGCGTATGCCTTCAGTAGAGTTTTCATGCTGATGCTGATTCCTTGCAGCTTCAGTTTAACAGTGCCTTCCCCCCTTTTTTTTAAAGTAAAGATTAAGTTGTCTTGCTACTTGTCACTAGATGGTGCTGTTTCCCAAGTACAGGTCAAAGTAATTTATTTAAATACTCATTTAGATTTTTTTTAAATGACATGGGACCAAGCTGTTTCACTTGGTTTTATCTATGATATATGTGTGTGTGTTCCACAGTATGAGAAGGTGCGTATCTACCGCATGGACGGGTCGTATCGCTCTGTCGAACTAAAGCATGGCAACAACACAACGGTACAGCAGATCATGGAGGGCATGCGTCTTTCCCAGGAGACCCAGCAGTATTTTACCATCTGGATCTGCTCTGAGAATCTTCCGTGAGTACAACACGTTAAATACGTGTTCTGAGAGCACTCGTACATTCATTCAGTGGCTATGAAACCAACCACAACCAAACAGTGTGAAAGAAAATATGGGTGTGTGTGTGTATTGTGTCAGACCTGCAGCTGAAGCCGTACCATAAGCCCCTGCAGCACCTGAGGATCTGGACTGAAATTGTGACAGACCTGACGGTGCTGGATCCTCAAAGGGAGACACCTCAGCTCTTTCTCCGCAGGGATGTCCGGCTGCCTCTCGAAATTGAGAAAAAGGTAGTTCACATTTTACAAGAGGCTAAAATTTTCAGTATATTGTGCATAAGGTGTCTTCACTCTGATACATACTGTTTTGTTCCAGGTGGAGGATCCGCTGGCCATCCTCATCCTGTTCGACGAGGCACGTCACTGTCTCCTGAAGGGCTTCTTTCCTGCTCCAGACAACAAGCTGATCACTCTGGCCAGCCTCCTCCTGCAGATCATCTATGGAAACTACGAGAGCAAGAAGCACAAGCAAGGGTTTCTCAAGTAAGAGACTGTTTTCAGGTCATGTTTATGCTTAAATACATACAGCACTGTCCTCTCATGATGATAAAATAAAACTTTTCATTTGTGGCATGTCAGGCTTAAGTAATTAGGGAACTTATTCATTTATTTCCATTTAAATACTGTGTTTTTATGGTGCAGGAAAGTCTTGAATTGTCCTTTATTGGCATACAAAGGAAAAAGCTGCATTTCTCCATGTTTTATTTTCAGTGAGGAAAACCTGAAATCTATTGTGCCGATATCAAAGGTGAAAAGCAAAGCGTACCACTGGACCAACAGGATTCTTCATGAATACAAAGTACACTCAGTTTCTTTCATTGTTAAAACTGTTTTCATGCTTTAAATGAAATCCAGCTGCTCCCTATTGTGACTAAATGCCTTTTTGCCCCTCCTTCTCCAAAAGGCCCTGAGCACCAGTGAGGGGGTGAGCAAAGAGATGCACCACCTGCAGCGACTCTTCCTACAGAACTGCTGGGACATCCCGACCTACGGAGCAGCTTTCTTCACAGGCCAGGTCTACACCAAGGCCAGTGCCAGCAACCACAAAGTCATCCGTGTCTATGTCGGCGTCAACACAAAGGGGCTGCACCTCATGAATATGGAGACCAAGGTATCGTACCATGTTTAAAGCTTCAGTTGAATGAATAGGCTTAATCTCACTTAACACTGTGTATTAACTGAACATGTGGTGGACTGTTAATATGATAATTTGTTAAATCTATCTGCTCCTAGGTCCTTCTCATCAGTTTAGAGTATGGCACATTCATGTGGCAGCTTGGACATGCTGACCAGTACTTCCAGATACACAGTGGTGACAACAAAATGAACTTCATTGTGCACACAAAACAGGTAACTTCTCAAGAATGTTGCCAATTTCAAGTGGTTTAAATTTGTTTTGAACATTGTTTGCATCTTAAGAAATATATCTAATGTAAAATAATCAAATCCAATCACAAATAATGACTGAATGCAGCGTCCAATTTAAAAGCTAAATATTTTGACAACCATCTTTTCTCAGGGATTCCAGCTTAAGTTTGAAACATTTATAAGTTTGGGAATTTTAAGTATGAAAATAGTCTTGCTAATGTTCATTAATTCTTCACAGGCTGGCCTTATTGTGAAGCTTTTAATGAAGCTGAGTGGACAGATGACTCCAAATGATAAAGCTGTAACAGACAAATATGCCTACGGCTGAAAACTGAAGAAACCACAGCTGCCAAAGATTCCAGTGCAGGCTTTTCTTTCTGAATTTCATCGACTGCAATAACTCTGGGTGGAGAGTGAAGTTGGCCCCTCCATGAACGCCTCGTTTTGTATATAAGGCTTACCAATATCTTTCACATGTTGACATTGCATACTTCGACAGGTCATTATTTTCAGTGCATGTAAATATGTTTATTATTTAATGTTTTGTTTTAATAAACTGATTGTTGTATGGATGAACTTGTTTTGGTTCATTTTTGTTGCCAATTTTTAAACCACATGATCTTTTAAGTTAAAAAAAATGCTACTCAGACCAGTTGCAGGGAAAATGAAAAGGTGACTGTTAATAGAAATTATTTAAACTGAGCAAATATGAATATATGTTTGCTTAGTATCATCCAGACATAGAAGTCCTCAGTGAGACGAAGACAGCATTAGACTTAATCAATATTGGCAATTTTTGGCTAATAGAGAGGATGCAATTGTGTCAGTCGCAACAAAAATTACAGCATAAAATATTACAGCAACAACATAATAACCTGGAAGCAATGTCTGCGTGTGTTTAGTCCATAAATACGATTTTCAGGGTCATTAGCACTACATATTTCACTTGGAAATATTATAGCTTTACAACATATTTAAAATTTTTAACTTGACTCCGTGCTTTTGTAGAGATTAAATTGAACGAATTGCTATTTTAATTTGCTACTGTGCTAACATTCAACTGCTAATGGAGCAGTTACATCTTTACTGGTTAGCCCCTAACACGAGCAGTAAATGTCATACAGCTAACTTAGCTAACTTAAATTTATCCAATAAATTATAAATGTCTTGGTATTCAGGTATACTTCGGGGCAGTGAAAATAAGTTGCACGTTTACCCACACAAGGAACTGACTTTTCAGGAAAAGAACTTAGTTAAAAACAGTGAAAAACACTTTTGTTAATAAACGTTTTGTGGGAAAATCCTTACAAATCGATGGTCGTCTTGCAGCGGATGACCATACACTCTGTACAGATGACATCATATAGCAAGACATCGGTTCAGGTAGCGGCAGCCAATCACAGTGGCTGTTGCTTGACGGACACGCCGTCAACAGCCAATAGGAAGCCTCCGTTGGTCAGGCGGGGGCAGGACAGTTGTTGACAGGTAGAGATGTTGGGGAATATCACCAACGGTCCCCCCAACACGGACATCAGAGGAAGGGACAGTTTGGACAGGTTTGGAGGAGTGGATATTAGATTTTATGCGAAACAACGGAGGATATTTAGATTAGTCTGAAGGTTTTGGTGGATCAGTGAAAGTCTTGTTTTTGCAGGGTATCATATTCAGCCTAGGCAGTAAACATGTCGATGCACTTGTATCAAATGAGCAGTAAACTGTTCGGGGACACTGTTGGAAGAATGAACGACAACCTGACCTCCATAGTTCTGGCAGCTTCTGTCATCACTCTCACCCTGGGATATATTTCCAAAATGCTGCTCAAACAGTCCTCTGGCAAGGATCAGGTAAGCTAAACATAAAACATAAAAAAAGTCAGTGTCAGGAATGTTTGTTGAAATGCACTGTATCGGTGTGAATTCATTATCCACTGCTTCTTTTTGCAGAAATATCCTCCTTACATACCCTCCAGCATCCCCTTCCTGGGCCATGCCATTGCATTTGGGAAAAGTCCCATTGAATTTCTTGAACAAGCCTATGATAAAGTAAGTATTATAGTAGAACTGAAGCTACGTCTGCAGATGCTTTGATTACAAATCAATTGTTTCAGTAAATTTTCTCCAAATTACCAAGATGGTATTCTCAGTCCTTTGTGATGCTAAAGTAAATATCTTTAGGTTATGGACAAAACTAGCAGTTTGCATGTGTCAGAATGGGCTTTGAATAGACACTGATCATCATGTGATCAAAAACAGTTGCACTAATGCAAGGACACAGATCACTTAGATGAATTTCCTTCTCATTTTACCTTTCACTCAGTGATTTTTTTGTTCTGACTTTTTGTGGCTGCCGATGCCCAAAAACTACAATGTCTACTTGTGACCCTTCACCACAAGTTGCATAACAGTATATGGTGGATGACCTGAAAATAAAAAGCGATAAAAAGGTCATAGAGGCCGGAAAAGCTGAAGTTGTCTTGTAATTCAGAAGGGAAAAAAAACAAATACAGGAGAAAGAATTAGATTAATTGTCTTGTAACTGACTTATTTTGTCCTGACCCCCAACAGTGTTGTAACCCCTTGTATCTCTGCTGTCCTCTCACAGTACGGCCCTGTGTTCAGTTTCACCATGGTGGGGAAAACCTTCACCTACCTGCTGGGCAGCGAAGCAGCCACGCTGCTATTCAACAGCAAAAATGAGGACCTGAACGCCGAGGACGTCTACTCCAGACTGACCACCCCAGTGTTTGGCAAAGGAGTAGCTTACGATGTGCCAAACCCTGTGAGTCCATCACAACTATCAGATCACATTCATTAGCAAACCCACGTACTGTAGGTACATTAGGAAGAAAGAGTCAAATCAGTGAAAAAGTTACTACTCTGCCGCATTAACTCTGCCATTTTCCTCAACCTGTTGCAGATCTTTCTGGAACAAAAGAAGATGTTGAAGACTGGACTGAACATTGCTCATTTCAAAGAACATGTGAAAATCATCGAGGCAGAGACCATAGAGTATTTTCAGAGATGGGGAGACAGCGGAGAGAGAAGTAAGACCTTTTACAGATCACTTAATTTAAACAACATGAATATTAGAAAAAATTAACCAAAGACTTGTAATCAGACCTCCAGTATCTGTAAAGTATCTGTAAAGTCATGTTTTTGATAGTGTCATTAACATACTGTCATTCCATGTCATGCATTACATTTCATGTCAGGTATATGATGATGTTCAGTGTTGTTTGCTTGTGTCAGATTTGTTTGAGGCCTTGTCCGAGCTGATCATCCTGACAGCCAGCAGCTGCCTCCACGGGAAGGAGATCCGCAGCATGCTGAACGAGCGAGTGGCTCAGCTCTACGCTGACCTGGACGGGGGATTCAGCCACGCTGCCTGGCTCCTGCCCGGCTGGCTGCCTCTGCCCAGCTTCAGGTAGGACTGCTGGAGGAGGCTGATTACGAAGGATAAAGATGTAGAAACTGTTGCAGTACAGGGAACAATGTGTAATTCTTTTGTTGTAGGAAGAGGGACAAAGCTCACAGAGAGATCAAGAACATCTTCTTCAAGGTGATTCAGAAACGCAGGAGATCTGGAGAGAAAGTCGATGACATCCTGCAGACCCTCATCGATGCCACCTACAAGTAAGACACCTTCAGTCATGGTGGACATTCATCCAAAGAGAATCACCAAAATGTCTGACTAGGCAAACCTTTTACTAAACCTTAACGTTCCTGTGTGCTGCCCTCAGAGACGGACGGCCCCTGAACGACAACGAGATCGCTGGGATGCTGATTGGTCTCCTCCTGGCGGGTCAGCACACGTCCTCCACGACCAGCGCCTGGATGGGCTTCTTCCTGGCCAGAGACAAAGCTCTGCAGGAGCGCTGCTATGCCGAGCAGAGGGCCGTGTGCGGAGATGACCTGCCTCCACTCAACTTCGATCAGGTAAGAATCCCCCATTTACCTGAATGAGTTGCAGTGCAAATGTATAATATGATTATCATATTGTGATTATGATTTGCAGTATTATCAGGATAAAAACTGTAATCACTACAACACTATTAAAACTTACATCTGAGGTGTATTTTGGGCAATACAAGCAATGGACTGATATTAATTCAATACACCACATCAGAGTAGTAGAGTGTTTCAACACTGCGAATAAATAACAGAGAAATAAAATAATAGTAGTACTTAATCAAAAATAAACAAAATAAAATACAATATGTTGTGTTTACATTATAAAAAATGTTTGGTTTCTTTGTCTCCACCCCTGCTGGTTACTACATCATTATGCCCCCTGATTGACAGAAAATAAAGAGATACTCCCCCTCCTGGCTGTACTAATGTATTGCAGTAACAAACATGAAGGTCTGACAATCAGGTCAAGTAAAGAGAAAGTGAATCAGGATGCACTGCCATTGTGCAGGCAAAATAGACTAACTGTAACACAGACATGGACTTTTTCGCCCTCCTGGTCCTTTTCATAAGTTGAAAACCTGCATTACAACAGCCTTATTGTTTGTTACACAGTACATAAAGACAAAATAGATGCAAAATATTATAAAAGGGTGTTTTAGTCCTTGAGGCAGACAGGGTGTAAATAGTGAAGGTGGACAGGCGTGCTCCTAGATATTTTCTTCACACAGTGTTTGAACCATGGTTCACTAAAACAGTCTGATATATTGTCCTGGTGTTGTCCTCAGCTGAAGGATCTCAGTTTGTTGGAGCGCTGTTTAAAAGAGACCCTGCGTCTCCGCCCGCCCATCATGACCATGATGAGGATGGCTCGCTCTCCTCAGGTAAGTCCACCTGGATGAGTATTCACATTGTATATTCTCTACATTTGTTCCAGTTACACATCAGTCAGTTCTTTCTATATTAGTGCTGTATAAAAACTGTATGCCACAGGACAACATTTTGTGTGTATTTCGCTCAATTTTTTCCTCAGACTGCGGCAGGCTACACCATCCCTGTGGGCCACCAGGTCTGCGTCTCCCCGACTGTCAACCACCGTCTGCACGACACATGGGCGGAGAGGATGGAGTTCAACCCCGAGCGCTACCTGAATGACAACCTCGCTGCAGGGGAGAAGTTTGCCTATGTGCCGTTTGGAGCCGGTGAGAAGAATAACTTAAAACTGAATACTTTATGCACGTATCTTAAAGAGTCTGAAGGATCATGTCAGTATTTAATAACGGTTCTGATTTTCACCTAACTTTATCTCAGGGCGTCATCGCTGCATCGGGGAGAACTTTGCCTACGTCCAGATCAAAACCATCTGGTCCACTTTACTGCGCATGTATGACTTCGACCTGGTGGACGGATATTTCCCCACCATCAACTACACCACAATGATCCACACCCCTCACAACCCCGTCATCAGATACAAGAAGAGAAAACAGTGAGAGGCTGCAGGAAGACAGCGAGAGGCAAGGAGCAAAGGTCTCTCACTTCCTGGGACTTGAATTGAGGAGGTTTTAGATGAACGCACTGTGTTTGTCTGTCTGAATATCAACCCTGTGCTTATATGCTCCCTTTATTTAGATCTGGAGTTCAGCCACTTTTCTGAATGTCAGCCTACCATGTAATTTTTAGATACTTGTGTTTCCAGAGCAAAATACTCTTGTGTGACTCTGACTTGAACGCTGATGCTCATATTCACAATGTGAATTCTTGAAATAACAGAAATGGAGAAATAATAGAGTGCCTTGAAGAAAGAGGACGTGTCTGTTGACTGAATTAAGCCTGTGGGTCCTTAGTCTGAGGGAATTTTTATTACACTGCGTAAAACCAGGAAGAAAGTTTTACTTTTCTTTTACTTTTCTATATTCCAGATTTGTGTTGAGAGAGAATTAGCTGGGGGGTCAGCAGTTATCCATTAACTTGAAAAATTCTGTGGATGAAAGTTCATTCTTGACCTTGGATAGAGCAGCTGACAAATTCAATCCACTGCAAGGTTTGTTAGTAGCTGTTCTCCTGATCTGATGGAGTTTGTGAAGATCATGTGATATACTTGAAAGCTCCTAGAACAGCTACTATTACACCTTGAGGTGGCCAGCTTCCTGAGAGAGACTGTTGATCTTTTCTTGCAGAGGAAATTTGCACACATGGCAAAAAAAAAAAAAAAAAACCATCAACCATCAAACTGAATCATGATGCTGTTCCTTCATGTTTCATAGTTTCTGCTGAAGACATCCCGTATCTGATGAGAAGAGCTTAGGTATTATATTATCTGGTTACTTAAAAAGTCCAACATAAGGTGTGCGTGTGAGTTTACCAGCAGACTGTTGCTGTGCTGGGCCTCGACACAAAGAGCTTTGATGAGGGGTTTCTCCAGCTGGACCTCGTTGAGTTAACGAGCACTAACGACCCTCTGTGTGACCAGTAAGTTTCACTTGAGCTGAATCAAATCAACACAGTAAAACAACACTACTTAGCTTTAGTTTGAGCTCATCAACTGTATATTTTGATCTATTTTGTTTATTTCTTTCCCCCTTTATGTTCTCTAAGTTCCAGAAAAACCGCTGACAATGTTCAAATGTCTTCTTAAGAAATAAACTTTAAAAACTTTTTGCCCTTATTTGATTCTTTTTTTATATTACATTCCTAACACCATCACAAAGATCTTATGGCACAATATGAATATCTCTGCATAAAAATATCTTGTAAATGGCTGTAAAGAAACCCTTCAACAAAGGATGCCTGACCTGCATCAATGAATTAACTGGATGAAGAAAATGACCTTAATCCTAAGAATATAACAATGTAAAACACTAGAAAAATGGAAGGAAAAACTGCTTTTCTCTCAAAAAAATTTGATGTTTGTTAAACAAGAAAGGAGAAATACACAACTCTTTCAAATAATGTATTCCTCTTTATTTCAGTTTTTGACAAAATACCCAGAAAATTCAAAGCTCCTACGCTTTACAAAAATACGTTCTCTACAAATGTCGTCTGTAGTCTGTCCGGCCTAAACAAAACACAGTGTAGTGTAGGATATCCAGTAGCAGCCTCCTTAACAATAAACCCAAACATTCTCTACGTAACGCTCCACCCATACAACACAAACATATAAATTAATCACAAGGTCTTAAATTAGCATTAGACAAATATACATGATTGTAGTTCATCCACAACAAAGAGGCAGATTAAATTACAAACATAGCTGTTTTTCAAGTGCTGGCGACAAAAAAGCCTGAATACAACATGTCGTACACTGATAAAAAATGTTTTGTGTTTTGGTCCACATGGAAAGATACAGTCCACACCAGAATGATAGAAAACAGCAGAGCGCTCAGCACGAGAAAAGGCAACTGAGTTTCTTCAAGCCAAAGTAACTTGTCAGTATCTATCTTCTCAAGCCAAAGTGCAATTGAGCGTATGAAGAAGCACCTGCGGAAAAACACATTAGTGAATTAAGTAAATTTGAGAACAAAACATGAGGCTGATTTAGGGGGCCAAACTGCACTATGATGAGAAAAAAGTTTTAGATGATGATGTAGGAATCATTTGTAAGGATAATTTCCCCCTGCAGCACTGAAGTCTTGGTCATGCAGTAGCATACCTTTAAGAAACCTAGTTAGAAATGGCTAAGATGAAGTTTCTCTTACTCTGTCACTAACATGCATGTAAACCCACTGTACTGCATGTGTTACCTGATGTCACACTCCCCAGCCTCCTCTGCAGGGCCTCCAGTCTGGAGATGTAGTCAGTGAGCGCTCGGTCGGGGTCGTAGCTCTGCAGGTGTGAACAGGTGAGAGCTCCGTGGTCTCCAGCCAAGTGAAACCTGCACAGCACAGAGACAACAGTGATCAGCTCTTCAATGACAGAACTGGAACCATGTTTCACCACAACACATCTAAGGTTTGCTTTAGCCTAGCCCTTTAGCATTTTTCAAGATTACTGGATTAATTGGCACTGTTAGTAATTGTTAGTAGCAGCCTCGTTCTAAGTTGTACCTGTGGTGTGTGGAGGAGACGGCTGATCGAGGGGATTCCCGTCCACTTCTCCCCCTGCCGCTGGAGACTCCTCCTCCACCGCCTCTTTCTCTGTACATCTCCATGCTTCCTGGGTGAAGATATGGTGAATCTCTCACCTCTGTACCTGAGAGAGAGAAAGAAAAATGTATTGAGCATCACTGTTAAGTGATATTTACCAACATGTGGAAGCTGTAAATAAAAAATGACACTTACCTAATGTCTGTCCTGTTCCATTCTTGTTGACAGTGCAGGAGGTTGTGGAGCTCATCCCTGTCGCCTTGTGCCATCGTTTCACAAGGAAACGCATTCTGCAATGACAGAAAACAACAATCATTTATATTAATATGACAATGAGAGTTGTCATCTCGATTACTTCACATTTATCACTAAACCCTGAGCTCCAGCTAGCTACCTGGAGAGGGCGATAGAGACTCGGACGGCAGATCGGAAGCGCATCAGGCCCCGGCGGCGCTGGCTGAGGGACTCCAGGCTGGAGAGCGACGGCCGGCTGCCCATCCTGGAGAGCAGCGACAACGTGGCCTCTTCGCACTCCTGGAAGCCTCCCAGCAATAACAGCAGATACTTTTTCTGGTAGATCAGTGCTTTGCGGAAGCTTTCTGACCTCAGGTACTTCCCATACATCCTCTGTGGGAAGTAGAGAGAGAGAGAAGTGAAAAGGAGTAAAAAGCGGGGTGAACCTCGCCTCTCGCCCAATGTCAGTTGGGATAGGCGACCCTTGATGGATAAGCAGTGAAACTCTCTGAGTTGATTTGAAATGACGTATTAGCATCTGTCAGCTGACCTTCAGTGCAGCATTATCAGCCTCGGGTCCTGTTATCTCTCGCAGGGTGTCGCTCCTGATCTCTCCCCTGAGTCGGGCCACCTGGGACTGAGCCAGATGTAAAGCTTTTTCTAGACGGAACTTCTCTCGGGTCCAAGCCTCCCGCTCCTGGGAAAGCAGCACACTTGCCTGAGTCCATCTTCGACACTCCTCTCCTGCTGCTGGACTGCAGGAGGAAAGAAAATCATTTAATGCTTTTATATATAATCAGTTATTTACCTATGTCCCTAGTAAACAAAGCTCTTCTATTATTAAGTCTCTCATCAGTACTGTTTCTGTCATGTACTTACGCTGTCTCCTGATCCCAGTCCAGCCTGCCTGTAACGTCGGAGCTCTTCTTCCAAACGGAGCGTGTGATTCCTCAGATCATTTTTCTCTTCGGTCAGACGGCTGACAAAACCTGTCAGCTCGGCGTTCTGCCTCAGCAGCCGCTCCGTCAGGGAGTTGGAGGAGCTGGAGGAGCCTCCTGCCAGCAGGGACACACTCTGTGGGAGAAACACACGGGGGATCGACAAATAGTCACAACCATGTGTAGACCTCAACAGATGTCATTAACTTATTGTTTGAGTGAGTGAAATAAATCCTGCTGCAAAGTGATACCATCAAAAAACAAACAATAAAAAAAAAAAAAAAAAACCATTTACTGACCTCAGGGACGGAGGGTAGACCTGGGGATTGCTGCAGCATGGTGATGACCTCATCAACACTGGACTGCACCCAGGACAGCTCTTCACTGTCGACCTCTGCAGTCAGCCTGTGCAGAACATGTACAAATTGATAAACAGTTAACTTACAGGTATGCACATCACAATGCATTTATGGATGCTGTTTGTTATATAGTTGCTATCATATAGCTTTGACGATCTGATATAAAATCATTTCTATTAATTACCTGCCGGTATTTTTGCTCGCCATGCTGCGGATCTTCGAGGAAACGAGGTGGAGTTTGCCCACGATCTTGTCGACTGTGTGCCAAGGACCATGATGTGGTCCGCTGGTGTGACCTGTCGGCGAGACCTCCAGGTGGGGGGATATGCTGGAGCTGGCAGACTGAACATTCCCACTCTTCTGCTGGAACACCCAGTCTTTGGTGCGGTCGGTGGACTCGCTGTGCCATGCCGCCTGCTGTTTAAATAAACACAATATGGTTTTAATTCTCCCTGACTCATGAAACTAGATGGAAAAAAGCAAACACTATTTTAGAATTACTACAAGTCACTAAAAAGTAAGGATTATGTGATTGTGTGACATTTACATTGTGGCTGTCAGCCTGCTGTTGCTCTCCTACTCTGTTTAACCTCTCCTCCAGTCTCTCCTTCTCCTCCTCCAGGCTCTTCCTCCTCTCCATCTCTCTCTCCAGCTGCTCCTGTGTCTCCAAAATTCGTGCCTCCAGGCTCTCCAGTTGGGCCCGAGCCTCCAGCAGCGCCTCCTGGTCCCGTCTCGACCTCTGACTCGCCAAAGTTAGCTCCTCCTCTTTCCGCACCACCTCGAGCTTCTGGGCCTCCACCTGACTGAGGAGATGTACAACCTGAAGAAGAAAAACCAGGTTAAAGAAGATTAGAAATACGAACAGCTCAGCAAATTCAAACAGAGTACAGAAAATCACAAAGATCCAACCTGTGCACTCTTGTCATCCAGCTCCCTCTGCAGCCTTTCTAGCAGACTCCCTTCCTCTTCGAGCCCCCTGCTGTCCTCCTCGACGCGCTCTTCACCGAAGGCGCCGTTGTCGGAGGAGATGCCAGTCCGCAGCTCCCTCTCCCTCCCCAGCGCGGCGCTCACCTCCTGGGCCTTGGCTCGCTCCGTTTCCAGCTGGACCTGAAGCTCCTGGAGGCGTCTGTGGAGACTCAGGTGCTCCTGCTCGGCCTGCTGGGAGAGCTGGGAGGAGGCCTGGCGCTCCTGGTCCAGGGTCAGGGTCAGCTGGGCCAAACGGCTCTTCTGCTCCTCTAGACTGAGGTGAAGGTCCTGAGAGAAAAACAGAAATACAGCTTCTTAAAATAATGACAGATGTATAAAATGTAAATCTAAAATAAAACATTTTCTGTTGTAAATGCCCCTGTAATTACTCCATTCTTACCTCCAGCTCTTCTCTCTTACTCTCCTCAGTTCTTCCAGTTCGACATTTCTCCTTTTCCACAGCCCACTGAAGGTCTCTGCTTCTCTTCCTCTCCTCTGTCAGCTGGTCACTGAGTGCATCCACCTCAGCAGCCTTCTTTGATACCTCTGCCCTGTAGACAGAGATGATCTTAATGAAGGTAGAGCTAAGGTGTTTCAGTCATACAGAATCATTTAAGGTTTGTTGACCGTGGGTTCTTCCCAGTCTCTCACCTCATATTTCCTATCTATAGCTCTACCGTAAACACAAAGACGTTTCCAGACGACCTAAAAAGTATTTTTACCTTTGTAGTAACTGAAATATATCTGAGTTTTTTTGTATACATATCTGTGCAAACCTGAGTGTGTCCAGCTCTTTGAGGTGTTTGTGCTGAGTCTTGAGCGTCGTCTCCAGCTCTAGTTTAGTCTGGGACAGTTCAACCTTCAGCTCCTCCACCAGCAGCCTGTCAGCCTCCGCTGCTCCATCTGCTCCTCCTCCCTCCCTCAGCTCCCTCAGGCTGCGTTCACCAGCCAAAGACGCTGCTGGCTGGACACCTGAATGACAACCATTAGAAAAATATCAGTCACAGAGTTTCCAGTGTTTATGTTTAGGTTGTGTGATATTTCTGTGGAGCTGATACAAAAATGAATAATGACTACGGGTAATAAAATCTAGGCTTAAAGAGTTTTTTTTGAACAGGCTCACCTTGATGGAGTTGCTCTAGTTGACCACGGAGCTGATGAATCTCAGAGATGAGACTGGACCTCTCTGCGGTGTGGAGTGAACCCATTGCGTCTCTGTGCTGGGCATCCTGTACCAGGTTCACAACACAACAACAACCTAATAGTTACAAACAGGCTCAAATGACAACAGAGGGGAGGAATGAAAGGAGATGGTTGTCTCTACTAATAATAAAGTAAAGATTTCTATTGTCTCTTGGGTAAAAGCCTGAGATTTAAATAATATTTCAATCATTAAGTAGGATTAGCATTCATAAATAATGACTTTCAGTTCCTAGTATCAATCATTCCCCCAAAATTAGATCCTACACTTTACCTCACCTCCTACAACACACATTTTTTACAGCTGTTATAACTGACCTGTTCAGCCAGTCTGCGCTCCAGCTGATTGAGGTGGATGATGGCGTCACTGGTGTCCAGCAGGTCTAACTGGCTGTAGAGGGCGTTCTTCAGCACGCTCCGCTCCCTCAGGAACACCTGCCGTACTGCATCCAGGAGCTCCGCACGCCAGTCCACGCTACCCGACGTCTGCAGCAAGGCAGCGGCACAGATGAAGATTAACACACAAAGGAAGACTCATCCAAATGCCAACATGATATCTTCCATGCCACTTTAAACTCTTAAGTTTCTCATGGTGGGTTTTCTCTACCTGTGTTTCCCTGTGAGTCTGCATCTGAGTGATGAGGCCTTTGAGAGACTCCACGGTTGCGAGCAAAGTGTCTCTTTCTTTCACCCAGCCTTGGACGTTGAACTGGCCGCCCTGCTCACCTTCAGAGATAGGAAGCTCGGACAGAGACAGCACCTGCATGCCCTCCTGGTGCACCTCACGGAGCAACATCTAAAAAAAACAAACACCACACAGAAAATGTTGCTGGAGGTAATACTTATACTACAACTAAAATTCCAGATGATATTGCATTTGGAGGTTGTACCTTGATGCGGTCAGGAAGTGGATCATCAGTGTCTCTCCTGGCGCCTTCTGGAGTCGTCCTGAACTCCTGCTGCAAGCTCGGGACGTCATATCCAGTCCTCTGGCTGTAGTCTGAGCTGCTGTCTGCAAGAGCACAAAAATTCTCTTGTAATAAATTAGTGAAAATGGTTAATGACTACAGAACATTCACATATGCCTGACAAGACAACCTGAAGGGTTTTTACATTTCAGAGGATGTGTGAAAGATTTTGAATTGATGATTTATTATGAAAGTGTATTTAAATAACCAATTCTTGTGGGAATATTTCCACATAGAATAACAGTAGAAAAACACTGGTGCTGAAATCAGAACAGCAGACTGCTCTCTCAGGACTGTGCTGTTTATAGCACTCGGGTTACTTCAGTAAATTGTTTATTGAAGCAAAACCCCAAAACACATAAAGAATGCTGGGAAAAAAAAAAACATTTTATCATTGTCAGTTTTAGTGTATTTTTAGGTAACAAAAATAAAAAGCAAGCACTAATGTGAACAGAGGAGTTGGACATAGAAGTAATATCTTACCACTGGTGTATCCATCTTTGAACTGTGGTGTAGGACGGTCTTGTCTTGATGTGGGGGCCTAGAAAGGACGAAACACAATTCAAATCATTCTTTATTTGTATTATAGATGACTACAAAAACACAAGACAGAATGCTCTGCAACTTAAATGTTATCAAAAATGTTTCTTCTTATTTCCTGCCCTCACCTCAGTAGAGCGCAGTTTGTCAATGACGGCCTTGAGGGCTTTACACTCGTCCTCCAGAGCGTTCGTGTCCCTCCTCAGGTTCTCACTCTCAGAAATATGCCGAGCCTCCATGTCCAGGATCTCCGCTGCGTGGAGCTCCTGCATCTGCACGATCTTCTCCTGAAACTTCCCGATCACCTCGTCCATCTCATCTTTGGTGGCGGACATGTCTTCCGGACTGAGGTCGGACATTTGGAGGGGTTCGGTCTGCGTGAACGAGTCCGTCACAGCCATGTGCTGCTGCTGCTCTGAGCTGCTGTTCAGCCGCGAGCTGTGAGATCTGTTTGAGGACTGGCTGGAAGCAGCAGAGTTTTTCCTGGACAGTGATGGTTTATCTTTGGCACTGCTGCCCTTACCAGCTGGCTGTTTGACTCCTTTCCTCTTGGGCTGGGTGATGGAGGAGGAAGAAGCAGAGGACTGAGGCTGAGGAGACGGAGAGGGAGAGGGAGAGGGAGAAGGAGATGGAGGACTAGAGTCTGCCGTCTTCATCAAAGCGGTTCGTGCCTCCTGCAGCTCCTCTTTGAGCTTAGAAACAGACAATTCACGGACGTGCAGTTCGTCCTGGAGTTTCTCATTGTGCTGCTTGTAGCTGTTGAGCTCTTCTTTGGTGGTGTCCACATTCCTTCTCAGCTCCTGCAGCTCCTCTTTGAGCTTAGAAATAGACAGTTCACGGACTTGGAGCTCCTCCTGCAGTTTCTCCTTAAGCTGCCTGTAGCTGTTGAGTTCTTCTTTGGTGGATGCCACATCGTTTCTGACCTCCTGGAGCTCCTGGAGAAGCTCTGTCCTGTCGACTCTTTCTTCTTCAGCTTTTACCTGGTGGACAGTTAGGCGGGCAGTTAAATACCATACATACAGCCAAGTATCATAAAAGAATATGAGGTTTCATAAAAACCAGCAATATGATCATGTTTAGAGGAATATAAATACACTGGTAATAATGTGCATCAAATTTCAATGCAAGTTATAATACTTCTGACTTACCTGGAAAAGTTCTCCTTTAAGGTGAGCAATGGTCATTTCCCGCTCCTTTAAAAGTACAAACAATATAAGTAAAATGTGTAGCAATAAATGCTTACATACATAAATGTGTTTGTTGAACTATGAGTTCCCAAAAATGAGAGAGCTAAAAGTATCAACTTCAAGAGCAAAATAAAACGTTTTTGATAGAAAAATTGCAAAAACATAACAAACAAATATAGGCTCTACACAGAGGGCTCTACAGATGGATTTCACAGAAAACAGCCCCACAGACAAGATGCAACTGTGAAGATTTTAAACTGGCTCTGTACCTGCAGCAGCTCCTGCAGCTTCTCCAGGCTCTCCTTGCAGCTGTTCAGCTCCTCTTTGGTGGCTGCTGCCTCGTCTCGAGCCTCCATGAGTTCCTGTTGAAGCTCTGACAGCTTGACCTCTTCACTGCCACTGGATGATGCCTAAAGTGACCAGGTTGTAGTATTAGACAGGACTAGCCAGTAAACACGCCTGCTTCGGAGAAAATACCGGTTTCTAAAAAATGTAAAGGATCATATTTTTCCATCGTACCTTTTGAAGCTGGTCCTGTAGTCTCTCTATCGTTAGTGTCTTTTCCTAGAAAGAAAGCAGATGATCATCAGCACACATCAGAAATACTCTCACAAGAAGTTATGAACACAGCTAGTAACAAGCAGCTAGTTAACGTGACAGTACTTGGAGCTCCTCCTGGAGTCTGCTGCAGCTCTCCTTGTAGCCGTCGAGCTGCTGTTTGGTGGCTGACGTCATCCTCTTTGACCTCCTCCAACTCCTCAAGAAGCTCAGACACAGACGGCTGGTGATCAGCAGAGGACGTCTGAGAAAAAAGGTCACAAAGGTGCAAACTTATCAGAACTACTATTGTGTGAGAGACAACAATTCACTGTCACTTAATCAAAATGACTGCATTGTGTTCTGGGGTGGTTAATCATTAATCTGAGAGCAGGGAAAAATAAAAAAACCATCACCAACTGGAATCGAACTGAAACTGAAAGGAGCCCTCTCAATACTTTTTAAGGGAACAGTTTGACATTTTGGGAAATACTACTCCCTTTTTTGCCAGTTGTTATATGAGAAGACTGATATCAGTCTTATGTCTGTATATTAAATAAAAAGATACAGCCAACAACCAAGCTTAGGTTGGCATAAAGACAGCAAACAGGGAAAAACAAAATCTTCCAACAGCACCTCTGAAGCTCACAAACAGGGCTATTTATATATGCTGACCCTGAAAGGTCAAACTGTTTTTACACTTATTGACTGAACTTTTACCTCCAAATCTGGATGAAGTCCTCTGGTGAGTCCTGGCTTTCATCTGGCTGAGCAGGTCCATGAGCACAGCCAGCCTCCTCTCGTACTCTAGCACCTCCTCCTCAGAGCTGGAGAGCAGCTGTTTCTGGAGCTCCTGGTCTTTCTGCATCCCGCTGAGTCCGACCTCCAGGTCCCGAAGCTTCTGGGTCAGATGGACCACCTTCCCTGTGGGAACCTGTCGCGCTTGACCGAGTCCGCTGAAATCCATTTGGGGAATACCAAAGTAACCGAAGTCGTGAACATGGGGCTCTGTGCTGGGTTTCACATTTGGCTCTGCCTGGCTCTGTGGGTCCTGGTTTTCTTTGG
Source organism: Lates calcarifer (assembly GCF_001640805.2). Classification (NCBI taxonomy): domain Eukaryota; kingdom Metazoa; phylum Chordata; class Actinopteri; family Centropomidae; genus Lates; species Lates calcarifer. Next base: position 14,110,134 of record NC_066835.1, on the reverse strand, counting down.
ATCCTTGTGATTGCTGCTGCTGGAAGGCCTCCAGCGTGGCTTGGCTGACCAGTGCTACAGCCACTTTCTCCCTCAGATTTTCTTCCAGCTTGGAGACCTTCTGCTGGAGACCATCTGCAAAGCTTTGTGTTTGCTCCACAAGGAGGCGACAGCTGCTCAACTCACTGTCTCTTTCACCCAGCAAGTCCTCGAGCTCCCGGATACGGAGCCCTAACTCCTCCACCCTGGACGTTGCGCTCTGCTCTAGAGCTTGCACTTGGGCCTGCATGACTACAAGTCCTGCAGTTTTCTCTCTGAGCGCTTCTTTGAGCTCGCCCTCTGAACTATCCAGTTTTTCTGTTTCAGCTAAAGCTTCTGCATTCTCTTTCAAGTGCAGATACGTCTCCAGCAGCTTGCTGTGCTCTGATTTCAGTGTATCGAGCTCTTTGGTGGCCAAGTCCATTCTCTGCTTCATTTCATCGTACTCCTCTTTACTTGGCCCCCACACGCCGCTCTCTGGCTCACCCTTGATGTCCTCGTCCTCCTCTGCAGCCTGTTTCTGCTCAATGTTGGCCAGTTCCTGCTGAAGTTTGTCTATGACTGCATTCAGTTGGTCAAGCTCCTCCTCGTTATTCCTCTTCAAGCGCTCTTGCTCACTCCTCAGGCACTCCACCTGGGACTCCAGGTCTTTTATCAGCTCATCCCGCTCATCAATTTCCTATGGAGTAAAACGCAGATATTATCAAACCATAAAAACATCAGATTTGAGGAGTCCATGGCTGTCCCGTTTTTTGGATAAACCTCTGAGTCCCTGCTATGCGTAGAATGATTCTTTTGGCCTTAAATAACGTAGTGTTAGTTGGCTTTTTTATTTAAAATGTCTGAAGTTGATCAGGTTGTAAGTGCTGCATAGAGACTCAGGGGTTTAATAAGTCACCTGACATGGGCAAATGATCACCTCACAACAAAAGACAGTGATGTGGACCTACTTACCGAGACAAAACAAGCATAAAACAACCAAAAAAAAAAAAAAAAAAAAACCGAAAAACACAAAAATGAAAAACAAGGGAGCAAACACAAAAAAGCGCAAAAGGGAAACCAGAGAACACACACACTGATGCACTAACACGCAGCTATGCGTATTCGAAATAGACTTTGGTTCTATGTCGTATACGCATATTGTGTTACCTTGTTATCTGAGGCTGTTTCCATGTGTTGAAGCTTAGTGATCTGTTCATTAAGAAGTGCTATTTCCCTGTCCTTCTCCTCCATCACCTTCAAAAATCAGAGATTATTAATGTGATGGCTTTTAATAAACATGTCATGCGGAAAGTCGACTCAGAGTCAGCCTGTGGCGGACTACTGAAACTTAAAAAACTCAAAGAGGAAATGTATCGCAGTGGCACTCTTGGATTTTGCATGGCAGAATGATGGGCAAAAAAAATCCTAAAAATGTGCAAAGTAAAATTAGAGAGCAAATATCGTATTTAAAAGAAAAAAAAAAACATCAGAACAAAAGTATTTTTGCAGTTTGTGAGCACTTTTAAAGTCACCAGTAACCTGTGGTTTTGCTCTTTAGTAGAACAGTTTGTAAACAGAAAAGTGAGACATTAGATTAAACATTAAAAGTGTAAAGAATACAATACATACAGTATGTCACTGTCTGGCTGACAATGCCATCGAACAGCCAGGCTTCACAATCTTGTGATATAACGTTGTAGCCACAGGACGTCTGTTTACCTGAAGTATGCTGTCCCTTGTTTCTAAGTATTGCTGCTGGCTGCTGATCTCCTTCCTCTGGATCTCCAGCTGCATGTGAAGCTGCTGCACCTCCTCACTCTTGTTCTCCAGCTCCTCCCTGAACTGCTCCAGCTGCTCCTCCAGGTTACAGATCTGAGGCGACAGTTAAACATGACAAGTGTTTTAGAGACGGCACAATGCGCACCTCGACGTAAGGACTTAAAAAAGAGATACAGAGTTTCTTAGTGACTTAATGTTTTCTATTCCTGTGCTTAAACAAAAAATGCAGACCTTGATAGCGTAGCACTAATGTTTATTCCCTGCTATTACTGTTTCCTTTACATGGTGGAGGAAAATACTTATCCTGATTCTGAAAGATTCTTTAGATTTAGATTTTGTTGTTTGTTTGTGCCAAGTTTGATCAAAAATACTTTCCTCCTAGATAGTTAAGTATTTTCATTTTCATCTCCAAAACACATTTTTATTTGTATATTTGTGCCACTTTCAAAAAATGAATGAATGTTATAAATGTATAATATATTTGTATATTATTAGTATCCATGTTTAACATTTGAACTTGTTATGAGTATCCACTTCACTATCAAGATCTAATACTGTATTTAAAACTGATATAAAATAGCCAATTTAGCTGCTTTGAAAAACCTCAAAGCTCAAACTGAACTTCACTCTACCTCCTTCTCTTTCCGCTCCAGAGCTTCTCTCTCTGTCTGTAGCTGAGCCTCCAGTGTGGAGTGTCTGGTCTCTGTGATGGATGCATGCTGCTTCTTTTGTTCAACCTGCAACACACACCACACACACCACACACACACACACCACACACACACACACCACACACACAAAACAGACACATGAAAGAAACTATTTAGCTCAGCAGTTATTTACAACATGCGCAGAGAGACGTGAAGAAACAAAGTCTTGTGATCGAATAGATTTTTGAGGGAGCTACACATGCTCAGATTTAAAAGATGCACTTAATCCATATTGAATCCTGTATCCTGTGCCACTGAACTAAATTTGCAATTTGTCAACTGAGCGGCAGCGCGGCAAACAGGAGCATTTCCTACACTGCTCTTTTTGTTCACTCACCACAGCCCTCCGCGAACACTGGGGGGCAATCTTGACAGTTGCTAGCCATAGCTCAGTGTCATCACCAACATCAAACTGCCGAGGCGGCTGGAGTAGACCCACCCACACATTGTTCTCCCTCTGTGTGCGTCCTGTCCCTCCTCCCGTTCCTCCACTAGCTGTCACCTCATCTACATGCTCTCACACACACCCTCTCTGCCATGCTTCACAGCTATTGTTCAGCTTTTTCTCTCTCTGCTCTAGTCTCCGGCACAACCTTCATCCACCCCACCTCCCCCCTCCACGCTCCCGTCTCCTTTCCTAACCTTCTCCAGGGATTCAGCGCTGGCCAGCAGGGCCTGCTCCAGCTTCACGGATGCGGCTCTCCAGTTTGTCAATCTCTTCGTCGCGCTCCTTCAACTCACGACGCAGCTGCTCTGAGCTGAGCAGCAGCTCACTGCACCAATCCGCCTTTTCCTTCAGCTGGGAGGTCAGCTGGTCCACCTGGTAGTGAGAGAAAGAGAGAGAGAAAGAGACGAGGGAAGAGGAAGAGGGAGAGAGAGAGAGAGAGAGAGAGAGAGGGGGGGGATCGTTTAATGGGATTCGTTCTCAGACACCACTCGCTACAGCGTAGCTGGTACATGTGCAGCTAGCTGGGAGGTCAGCTGATCCACCTGAGAAAGGAGGGGGGCCGGGAGAGAGAAGAGGTGCAGGGACAGAGGGGAGAGAGAGATTTCATTCAGGGGTGACACAAACCACAGTGCAGCACAAACCAGGAGGACGGCTGGCAGGTAACTGATCCACCTGTGAGATGGGAGAACAGCAGCAGATCAATGAGGAGGAGGAGGAGGAAGAGGGGTCAACAGGAGGAGGATTTGTCTAGTATGAACCAAGAAAATTATAACTCCCTACTGTAGAAACACTATCTAGATGATGAACTGCTCCTCCTGCTCCATATAACAAGCAAATGATGTTGCTTCATCAAGGACTGACTGACTTTTATGAATACTGTTGTTTCAAAATGCATTTTTTTAAGATCTTGTGCCAGAGAAAACTTAGATTTTACTCAAATCAAGATGAAACTGTAGTAAAGCAGATGAAATACATCCCCTCACTGGCTGCCCTTCATTAAATATTAATATGACTGTGTAGGATGGACTCTTCATCAGAGTACTTCAGCACAGAGTGAGTTATTTATATTTGTTTAAGCTTCATTTTACCAGAACGTCCCTTATGGTCCACATATGGGTGGAAACATAGGCAACCACTCTCTTCCAAGTTGCTAGTTTTACATATTCTCATCTTATTATTATTTGAATGTGACTCTTCATTTTACAGATTCATTTTCATACTCTACTACAACTTGGCTACATACAAAAATATCATATAAAAAGATTTGGGATTTGGGGTGACCTGATGGCTGAATGGTCAGGCCATCCCTGTTTGCTTGCTATGTGTCATTTCCCTCCTCTCTTCCCCTGTGTGTCATGTCTGTCTCCACTTTCGCTATCAAATAAAGGCATAAAAAATGCCCACAAGAATTCAACTTTGCAAAAATAAGACTTGGTCTAATTTTGATAAAAACCAACTTGGCTTGAATTCAATTTTATTTTATTTCTGTCCACACTAGATTTGTAGATTTTATTTTGTAGCTGTTTTGCTGTAGAATTTTACATTGTCACATTGGAGGGAGAGACAAGAGGATGGATCAGGGTGAGAAAGGACGGTGTTTCAAGGCTCAGAAACTTCCAGAAAAAGACATACAGCAGAGAAGGACCAAACTGGAGAAGGGAGAAAAGAGGGGATGACAGAGCTGGTCAGGTCATTAATCGCTACAGGGTTGGGCAGGATCACTAAAATGCACTAATTGCTCTCTGGGGGCACACTTGATTCTACATGAAGCTAGAAGCAATACCTTAAAGGTTACTCCATCCACCTGCAATAGCCACGGGAGAGAAAAGGCAGCGATATAAGGGATCAGAGGATGGAGAGTTCAAGGGCAGAAGGGGGAAAAAAAGCACTTAGTGATAAAAAAAAGTGGCATGAGTTGCTGGAAATTATAGAGACAGTAGAGGTTATCTCAGGGGTATTAGGCTGTGAGTTTAAAGCAGAGCTGCAGCTGAGGTACAAAATATATAATGCAAACATGAGGAAGCCATAGAATGAATAACTATCTAACATAAGAAAGAAAGAGCTGGTTACTCTGATCAGGCAGGTCAAAGACTAATAAATAGAAGGGGCAAAACAAGGATACTTCAGTTATTAAAGACAATACTGTAGGAAAGGACAGAATGTTTTAATACCACAGAGCATCAGAGTCATTTTCCCCTGAGTGAAAAACTGACTTATCTTGTCAAATGATGTTTCAGATTGAGCCAGTGAAATGCACTGAGGACTCATATCCCAGAACAGCTGATTCTCTAAAGCTGAGCTGTGCTGTTTCATGTCATCTAAAGGGGAATTATTTGAATCTCAAGTTTCTTGTTTGTATTACAAACGAAGCGTGCTGACAATAAACAGGGTGTAACCCTTTATAGGGTTAAATTACTTTGTGGTGTCTCAAGGATTCAATCGATTGGTTTGAGGATATAATTAACGCTTCGCATGTGACGACAGTGTTGATCAAAATCACATCTCTCCTTGCCCAGAGAGAACTGGAGGCTGGATGGTGATTTGGATTTAAAAAAAAGAAGTGACAGTCAATAATAACATGACTGCTACTTGTCCTGAGCAGCAGAAGAGCAAAAGCACCACAGGCACAGAAAATACTCAACATTTATGGTACAACAGTTACTGCTGTGATGACAGATGAAGTATCATTCTGCAGTGACAATGCTGAGAACTTTAATAAAGCAAGTTAAAACCTGTGGAACAAGCTGTAAATACAACATGGACATATCATAACCTTAAAAAGTTGGTTGTGTTTCTGGATCTAATCTATATCCAATATTCATTCTCTTTTAGCTCTGTTTGGGTCTCCACCAGCTCCTGAGGAAAATATCTGGCTCTTCAGCTGCTAAATGCGCAACCACATTCAAGGGTTAGTCACTGACTTTGTCTGTCTGCTGTTTGATGCCTGTAGAGTTTTTATCATTGCTTTTCTGCTAAAAACAGCTGCTTGTTAAGGTCGATGAGAGCAATGGGAGTGGGAAACTGCGGAGTTGGGAGATAATAACTACACTACGAGCAACCCTTTCACATCGTACAGAGTGATGTAACCCATTGTAAATCTAAAAATATTGACTAATGTGGCTTTAAGCAATATTATTTGTATTTAGCCTGTAAGCTGTCACCAGGACCTGACATGACTATTCACCCCTGAAACTTGACATCTCAGTACATTAGTTTAGATAAATACAAATCTTGCATCAGAGCAAACGCTGCACCAGCTCAGTGATTAACATCAGCAAGCCTTACACCTCACTCCCAGTGTATTGGGATCATGGAAATAAAACCCATTATTACACAACTTACTAATCCCAGTCTCACTCTTTTCACCTGTGTGTAACACTCCCACTGTTCAGTATCAGGACAGGTAACTCTATCAGCTCTATTGTTCTGCTGTGTGAATCTGAGCCCAGTGTTGCAGCCACAACAATGTTACACTCAGAAAATGAGCATCTCTATTGCTGCCTGGTCCTCTGGCAGAGAACAGAGCTTTCTCCTGTTACCTCTTGGTTTCTTTGCTCAGAGCCGGGCTGAGGCTTCTGTGGATTCTTCAGCTGCTGCTCCAGTTTCTGGATCTCCTGCTGGAAGAAATCCCTCTCGTGTTCTCGGTCCACAGCTTGTTCCTGGACACCAAAATAAAGACAGAATGAAGGCAAATAAATAAGAGTAAAATATGCAGAAAATGTTAAAACAGATCTCCAACTACATGTTTTTGACAAGAATAAAGGCTTGTGAGTTCTGAAAATGTGCTGAAGGAAGTAGAACACTTTAAAGGCCAGCTGATGGCCTAGTTTGATGAGTTTAACTATCAGCAACTGCTGCTTCCTGAGGATGATAATAAAACTTGTAATAACGTACCATCAAGAGTCATACTCGTGACCGTCATACTCTATGAATATCTATCTGATATGTTTAAATATGGTGTTGTTGCTGTCTTTGTTTGTGTCTTTACATAAATGTAAATACATCGCAGGAGTCAAACATCCAGGCACACAGGCTGAACTACTGAGTCTCCACTAATTCATGTTGTTTTGTTTGTGATAAAGGATTGGCCAAACAATTTAATTTGAAAAAAATCACATGTTCACAAATGTGCCTATTTAATATTTGGGTATAACATCGTCAACAGGACAGAATAAAAGGAATCTGTGTTCAAACAATTACATGCCAGCTCCTGGCCAAGTGGCCTAATTATAACGATGGGAACAACACTCATTAGACCATGAGACAAATATGAGGTAGCTGTGGCCAAAAAACAGGTTTCAGATAGGCTCAACATGCGGTGCCTAAACCTACTGTTAGCAGCTACCCCTGCCTAAATCTAATTCCTGTTTCAAATGATCCACCTGTAAGTGAAGAGTAAGCTTTTGTCTACCAATATTCAAATAAGTCCTACAGTCAAATGTCAAAACTGTTTTATATTTGCATTACTGATAAGGGACGCAGACAAACTCTACAGCTACAGTCTGACATTACGGTTCTTTTTCTTTGTCACTTACATCAAGGAACCTCCTGTTCTTCTCTAGCTGTTTCTCCAGAGCTTGGACCTGTTGCCGCAGGTCTCCGCTCTCTGTCCTCTGAGCCTGCTCCAGCTCGATCACCCTGTTGACCTGCTCCTCCAGCTCCGCCTCCAGCAGCTTCACCTGCTTCAGGAGGTCCGAGTTCTCCTTCTCTGCCTGACGCTGGACCTCCACCTTCTCTTTCATCAGCTTCTCCGTCTCCTCCAGCAGGTCTACAGGGCGGGATAGAGGATCGGAGGAGAGGTTAGGGGTTCCTGTCTGGCAACTAAAGGCGACTGAATTGAGTTATTTAGTCAGTCAGGTTTGATTTCAGTGATGAACGGGATGCTGAGATGATTCTGAAGAGTCTGAAGTCTGTGAGCCTTGTGATTAGCCTTAATGCTAATTTTGCTTTTTGTTGTGTTGATCATATTTCCCATGCAACACTGTGGTTTTAAAAGAATCAAAAAGCTTTTAATTTAATTTGAATTTAGGCAAATTATTCCACCTGAATAAATGGCTAACGTCACACTCTTCTAACATCTCAGTCAGCTTCCCAACGTTATACCCCATTACCAAAACATGACCACCAATCATGATGCCTCTTTGCCCTTCTGCTGTCACCAGTGAACAACCCCCTCCAGTTCACCCAGGATCAAACCCCGCAGGATTAGTGCAAAAATAACAAGGTGAGAGAGTGCAAATGACAGATCAGACAAATGGACAGTCCAGACATTGCAATATCCATGCCCAATAAGCATTTACAGGCAGGGGAGAGGGACTTCCTGAACAGCCAATCATCTCACTCAAAGAACTGCTGTAAACACTAACACTTAGGGAACTATTTATTAAGAAAAGATGCTCAATTTAGAGTGAAGATGGTTGACAATTAGGAAATAATGACTACATATAAATGTCTGAAGATTACTTTCATTTCATCATGCTAAAATGAGTGCTAACACTGACTCCAAGACATTAAAAATGACAAACCAGGACAAAAATCAATCAAAATGAAAAGCTGAAGCAGAGGTTAGTGATTGAGCTGAGTGAGTTTGTGAGCCCATAGCAAGCAAGCTCCAAGCTCTGTTGGTGAGTTGCTGGATTTAAGGTTAGAGAGATATGCCATTACTCAGCTACAGTAGACAATTAAAGGAACATATAGATATGACTGAGCCATGCTCAAAGTGGACACACCTGCTTCAGGTGCTGCAACCATTGCAGCTTCAACTAGGCCTACAGGAGAATAAGAAAGCACAGGAGTTTAACATGCTCTTGTTTTTTTGTCATGAACAGGAAAAAGAAAGGTGAAGGTAAGACTGGCAGTGCTTTTCTGTCTGTCTCACAGAGTTAAGACTGTAGAAAAGATGCTGTGAAATTAAAAGGTTTCTGATAAAGCCTGCTTTGGTTTATACCCTCAGATACAGAATACTCACCATTTTATCAGTGAATGAACTCATGGGATACCTTTTTGATAATACAGGGGTCATATCGTGCAAAATATAACAGATACAGTTAATGAGTTTGATGTTTCTGGAGCACTTCTGGAAAAACACCTGTAAATTTATGACTTGTGTCACAAGAACTATTAACAAGAGTTTAAGAAATGTAGATTTGACTGAGCATTATTACACTGGAAAAAACATTCATTTTATTGACTTTTTGACCTTTGGTCTTTATACCTGTCAGCGACAATGCAGCCGAATTATCTCAGGATCATAAATGTTTTACATCACTTTCCACAGCAACACAAGAACTCAATGAGAAATCAATATGAGGGTTGTGCCCCTTTATATCATTTCCCAGAAACCAGTATAGACGCAGATCTAAGAACTGTATACTGTCAATACACAGTAATGTATACAGAACAGTACTTTGAGAGAGGGGCTAAAAACGGCTTTACGACATGCAGCTGATTCTGCGGTAATGATTCACACCAAATCAAGTTGTAATGAGTACTTAAAAGAACAGTTTCTATTTTAGTTTAGGAGGGTAACCTTTGACCTCCTTTTAATTCATCATACTACACAAACTTGGAACGTGAGTCTTGATAAAGGAGAACAGGAGATCTTCAGACACCTACAAAGGAGGTGAGATCTCATATTTGTGTCTCCTCATTTACGGTTTTTCTTTTCACCAGACTGATAATGATGTCTACAAGGCAGCAAAACTTACAAAAATAAATTAAACCAAACATGTTGAATAATTCATTCCCAAATATTTTCCTTACAACTGTAAGGATAAAACCTAAATTTGAGTACTATTAGTTATTTAAAAATACATGTCTCTTTTTTCTGTCTTTGATAAGGGAATTCTGGGATACGTACGAAGCTCACGGGGACCAGCGTCTTCCCTCATAGCGTCCTGTTGCCGTGACAGCAGCTCTCGCTCTTCCTGCATCTGAAGCCTCTCCTGCTCCAACTCGTGTAGCCGGCTACTTGTAACCTGCAGAGAGAAATTATATCCAGTTAGAGCGCTGGAGAAAATACCTACACATTGTTATTAACATGATCAGGCTGGTGTATTTCTATAAATCCCACAAAAGGGACCAAAACCAATAATTTGTTAGTTCATCTCTCATTAATTTCCAACTCTCCTATCCTGTCTGTGTTCCTACTGAAGATATAAGACCTTTAAAAGTGTAGAATATCACTGTCAGTACTGTACATGATGCATGAATGTGACACTAAAGAGAACCAAGCTTCTTTTCTTCAGGCAGAGATTGAACTTAACCTGAAGTTACTGCATTTACATGTGAGTCACTATTACTATGCCGTGCTTGAGGCAAAATACAGAAATCTCCTCTTAATGTTGTCAAGTCATGTGCTGTCTCAGAGAAAGGTAATTAATTTTCTCCCTCTCTGCAGCTGTCATGCCTCACCTGCAGCTCTTGCTCGAGGCTCAGCTGGAGCTCTTCCTTCTGACGCAACTGCTCCTCCAACGCAGCCCGTTCACCCGTGTACCCATCGATCAGACCTGAAGGTGGACAAAGTGAGAGAAGGTACAGTTAGAAAGGGTGCTGACACAGAGGCTCTGAATTTCCCTTTGCTTTCTTGCAATCAAACACTAGAAGAATTTAGAGGAATTAGCATGAGCCTTGTTGTTAAGCTTCAGTCACACACACACACGTACACATAAGGCAGCCATCCAGATGAATGAGCACTTAACAGCGGGAAACAAAATCTAAGGTTACCAACAACACAAACTGCAAACAAAAACATACATACGAACACACTGAGTCACAGAAACATGCATACAAATACAGAGATGAACACAAGTGAGCATGTCTGACCCATTTTGCTTGACATGAAGTACAAGACTGGGCTGTAATCACAATGAAAAGCTCTATGATTACTGTACTGCTCTGTCACAGGTCAGCAAGCATTATGCACCAGGATGGCATTCAGCTCATAGATACAGGAAATGAGGTACGCACACACTAACAGACTGGTCAGAAACTGTTTATTCATTTACTGTAACCACTTTGAGGCCAGTTTCGAAGGTAAAATTTCCATATTTTCTAACTTGATTCTGCCTGATTGTAGCTCATTTGGGCTCTATCTTATCTATAACAGAGAGAGACAGGAGGTAAATGTCACCTGCATTGTCAGGAGATCATTTTGAGCATGTGAGCAGGAACCAAAGCTGTGTGTAAAGTTTGCCTAAGGAGGGATCCCTCCATGATACACAGTTATCAAATGCACATGATTACTGGCTAAAAAAAACATTGTTCACCAGATAAACAGATCTCTCCTGGGAATGTACTTACTCTACAAAAACATATCAGCGTAACATTACAGCCATCTAACATAATCTTGTCCCTGATTCAAAGGCAGACTCATCCTGTTTAGTGGTTTTGTTGACATATAATACGTTCCATCAATCAGTGAGGAGGATCTTTTTTCCAAGTTGAGCCTGTCACTTGGGTTACCTCAAAACCAGTTTGAAAAGGCCGCACCCTGAGCTTTTACCTGCGTGGATCATCTGCACAATAGGAGAAGCATTATTCCTCTTTCAGTTCACTGGCATTTGCACAAGTAGACGTCCAAGAGACACAGGCTTAGCAGAATTCAAACACTCCCTCATGGTTAATGTAAGAAGCATGTCACATGACCAGGTGGGAACAGCTGCTCTGTAGCTCTTTTAAATGAAATGACAGGTTGAGAGTTTGTAATGTAGCATCTATTCACTATCAAAGCTCTAAATATTAGTCGATCGAAAAAAGAAAAAAAAAAACATCAGCTACTTTGAAAAGTGTGTAATCATAACATTTTTCAATTTTCTGGTTTCAGCTTCTAAAATGGGAGGTTTGCTTTTCTTTGATAATAAATTAAAACATTGAGCTTTTGAACTGCTGCTTATATAAAACAACCACATGGAAGAAATTACGTAACATCTTGTAGACTAAAAAATTAATTGACTATTGAAGAAATTAGTCAGCAAATTAAACAATAATACAAATAATTGTTACTTGCAGACTTCTTGTCTTTAATGCTTTATTTTCCACAGTTTGCCACACGGTCAACTTCTATCCTATAAAACAATAGAGCTTTATATGATGGCAAATATTTACCATTCTTCAGCACCTCAGCTGGATTACCAAAAAACAAACATTGGAACAGGATCCTACTTAAGTAAATGACAATATAGGATTAGAAACAGCCATAAACTCACCATTGTTCAGTGTATCCAAAAAGCCAGGAAGTAAGAAATGACTGCTGTGCTGTACGCTCACCAAAGGGGACTTGAAAACAACCCAGCTGACTGGTTTTGGTGTGTCTGAGAGTGGACGTGGTCGTAACAGTTGACTCTCATGGACCAGCTGTCTCTGACATGGATGGGACAGCAAGTTTGCCCCCCTCCAACTCTAGCCCCCAGCCTCCACCAAAATCTGTCACTGCACTTAACCTGTTCTCAAGTTTCAAAACTGCCCGTCGACATCCTGCTGAGGTTATTGATTTTTCTTTGTTCTCACACAAATATGTTCACATCCATATGCAATAATTTAGCTGTCAGGCAGATACAATCAAATGTTCAAACATGGACCAGAGACAGACTCACAAACACTAATTACCATTTGTCGTTCTCTCACCACAGATGGTCTCACACTCCTTTACTCTCCCTTTCAAACAGCTGATCCCCTCACTCGCAGTAACACCCCCCCCCCTCCTCCAAACACATGCACACTTGTATTTTCACTTCAGTTCCTTATGCTTTCTAATGCAGCTGCTCTCTGTTTTCTGTAATCATTATCAGATTACTTATTAGTATCCATCTATTAGAGAAACTGAGCGAAAATGCAGTTCTTCCTATAAAGCGATGGCTTTGCTGGAAACGTCTTTTAGAAGGCCTACAAAGATTTCAAGCTGGTGCTGTGCTGACCTCATGGGGTGTATAAAAACTGATCAATCACACTAAGATACAACATTAATTTCTCCCTGAATGACCAATACAAACAGGGTTTTCTCATTTTAAAAAAGAGACTACCCAGAGGACACTCACCCTCAGCGCGGTGAAGCTCCAGAGCCAGCTCTTCTCGTGCCCGAGCCTCCTCGGACAACCTGTCCTGCAGCTCATCCTGCTTCTGCAGCAGCTCGCTCATCTCCTGGTTGTGGCGGAAGGACTCCCGCATCAGCTCAGTCTGGGTTATCCGGGCATGTTCAAGCTGGGAGGAAAGAGATGGTGACAAACAAGCAGAGGAAGTTTAGATGGAATGACTAGTTTTTGCATTAAATAAATCTTAGCATACATTAATTTCTATTATCCTAAATGTTAATTGTTTGCCCTAAAGCGACACTCCACCAATTTTAGATGTGAAAATCAGTTTAATTGTCATAAGTAACTACTCAGCTGGTAAAATCAGCTGTATAAAGTCATCAGTTGTGGCTGATGGTGTCATCAGAGTACCTCTCAAATGAAAGTCTAAGTTTCAAATTGGAGTTTGAAAGAAGTGGGTATTTAGGAGGAATGAAGACTGATCAAAGATGTTATCAAGTTTTAATAATGGAGGTGTAAAACTTTGCTTGACCCATACTTGGCACTAAAAGTGAAGATATCGAGGGCATGCTGCTTACGTTTCACCTTCTTTTTAAATCTGACTCTCACAGATTCTACAACATTATGAGTGACATGTTAAGACTGGATTAGCCGTAGGCAAACAAGATATTTAGTTATCATTAAAGGGCCAATTATGACACCCATTGTCAGCAGTGGTACTGAGGAATACAGCTGCACTTACCTGTGTCATGAGATGGGAAAAGAGACAGGACCTTACCAATCTTTACTTTTTTAGATTCATCCATTTACTTCAAGCAAAACTGTATCATAATGATTAAGGGTGATTAACGATTTGCACGTTTATAACGCAGTTTTGGTCTTGGTTTCAGAAACATTACACCTCCAAGTAACAATGATCTTATCAGGCTATTGTTGCTGAAATAAATAATTCTGAAATAAGTTTTGGATTTTTTTCTACATATGGAAAGTCTGGTTTCACATAATGCACAACAGTGAAACTTTTAACAAACATTTGGTTGTTTTACATGTGATTTTTCATATATTTGCCATGCTGTGATACAGAAAATATTCTCTAGATATATATAGATACTGATTTCAACCATATCTTCTAAGGTGGATTTTAGTTCAATGCCAGTTCATCATGATATGCACGTTATTATTAACTTAGAAAAGTATTTTGTTGTCACCTGTAAGAATATACCATTACTACAAATAATTTGACAATACAGTTTGTTGCATTGGACAAAAAGGCAAAAGTCAATAACAATGAGGCGATGTGTAAATGTGGCAGAAGGGCACTGAGATAATGGTATCACATTTCTATGTTGACCCTCTGGTCAGGTGACAGAGGGCATCTTTTCCTTGAGGAACAGCTATGAAATCATCATAATGCAATAAACCACCAACGTGCTCACTTTAACTTCACAGTTACTGTCCATAGATTTCCATATCTCTCTGAGCAAAGGTCTTATTGTAACTTTACGGGAAGCAGGAAGTGGTAACGTGACCCGTCACATAGAAGTCATATAATGTTTCACCTATTGACTCAAAGCAGAAGAGAAAGAGCTGCTGCTGTGCGCCTGCTTGGAACGACATTTAATTTGCATCAGTGCATGTGTAGACTTGAACTGCATCAAACAGGCTGAGAGTGTGCCTATAAGATATTAATCAACAGTACATGCCCTATATACAATCTGGAGACTGTTTAAAATTGCATAAACATATTTAATATGTATAATTTAAAAGCTGTACAGCTGTGGGTAAAACTTACTGTATAAGGAGGAGTGGGCAGGGAGATTTTGGAGATAACCTTAAGCAGGTGACCATTAGTCCTGTGATTGATATGCGAGATCTGTGTCTGCACCACCACAGAGTTTTTCTCATTCAAGGTGCTGCAGAGGGGGAAAGGTCGGGGAAGGGGTACACGAGATTCCACCTCGTACACGTCCTGATCCTCCCCCTCCACCCACGTGCTGCTCTGCATGCTCGAATTCCAGTAAGAGCGGTAGGAATCCATGGTAAAGGATGGGTGGATGAAAGGAGAACTTCCAACCTCGTTTTGTTACAACGGAGTCATGAAAAAGATGTTCCAACTTGCCATGATCCGTCAGGCTGAGCAGCGCAGCCGCAAATGAGAATAAAGTCCAGTGGGGAATGAGGCAGCGAGAGGACGTTGTGGATATAGCTCCAAGCAACAGTTTCTATGTGTTTGCCACACACACAAGGAGAGTAAACAACGTTTGGAGAGGGTGACATTCACGTCATCTCAATCACATGCTGCCTGGCTGAGGTAGAACAAGTTCCAGGTAAATATTGAGACATAAAATCATCCGGCAACAGTGAAAATCTTTATAGTCCTACTGAAAAGTGTCATCCTTGGCAGCAGGTGGAAGCCACATCTCGGACCGGTTTCTTAAAGGGCATTCCTGAACATAACCGAAGGAGGTATGTAAACAAAAAGGCTAGCATTTCTCCTCTTCGTGTCCTCTTTGAAGCTCTCCAGTCGTCTGTGTTATTTCTGACCTTCTTTTCGTCAGGATAAAACCATATCATGCCGCTCCGTAAAGCTCACACCCCCACCCTCTGCTCCGACTCTTCTCTCTCCCTCTGTGTTCTCTCTCTGGAGATTCATTAACAATACTATGCCGCCGTAGCAACCCCGACCTGCAGGGAAGCCTCCCAGGGGCCCCTTTTAATTGTTCAGTCCGAACGGCAGCCAGTCGAGGGTGAAATGACAGCCCTCAGATCCAAAGTCGCTCGCTCTTTCCTTCTCACTTCCTTCTTGGACTGTCATTCCCTCTCCAGACATGCCCCTTGCTCAGACCATAACATAATTCACAGATGCCAGATAGCTCCCTTGTCAGGCGAGGTTTACTTACCCCAGCTGGGCTACTGTCACTCTGTTACACTCACTTTGCCTCTGTGTAGCCACGTGCTTTAGAAAAAAGATTAAATCCCAGGACTTCCAGCTCAGTCTTCCCCCCACTCAGACAGCAGGATTTTTCATGCACTTCCTACATTGATCGCTCACAGCAGGATACTGTTCAGCAAAAGTGGGAGGGAAGCAGGCGTGGCTTTAAATCCTGAGGGCAATTGGGCCAGGTAGATTTGCAAATAGATCTCTCACACACACACCCTTTCCACAAAAAGTTGTCAAACCAGATTCCCTCCCTACATAGCCACAAAAAGAAGCAATTAAGGCGTTCTGACATTCTGCCTCTTGACAGTCCCACCTACTGTCTAGTATTTGGCATGTCAACCGTCATACTCGCTGCGCGTGAATAATTTCCACGTCTCACTGAGGCGTCTCACCGGCACATAATGGGAGGTGAGCGGTGAGTGAGCAAACACCTTCCCCGAGCAAATAATTTACAGCAGTAGTTCAACAAAGACACTTAACATTCCTGACCGGCTCGTTACATCAATCTCTCCTCACGACGCTGCTTCACGGGCGAGACGTGATGATCCAGCACGGCTCAATGAAAGACTAATGTACACTGGATCGATAACAGCAAGAAAATCATTGAATGAACCATTAGAGTCTTTGTTGATTACAAGTTTATTGTGCTGTTAATTGTGTGTACTTGAAAGGGATGTAAACTGTGTTACATATAAACCAGCTTGTAAAAACTAGAGTGGTCCCTTACTGAGGCTGCAAACAAAATGAAATGTTTGAAAATAATAATAAAATCACAATTTCCTACAGTCCATGTTGTTGTGTATATATTTTGTGTTTTGTCTGATCAGTTCAAACATTTAAGAAATACAGTTTACTATCTTGGAGGCTTCCAAAAACAATTTTTCTTTGACATTATTTGAGAGGGAAACAATTAATTTTGATTAAAAAACTACTTAAACAACAAATTTATTATTAAAATTGTAGCGCTATATTATGTAATAATTTTAAAAATGATGATTCAAATGATTCTAAAATAAATTAAATGAAAAGAAAGCACCAAGAAGATGCTCAAAATGTGATCAATTTATGGTGAATTAAGCCTTTAAAAACCCCAAATATGTGAAATGATTCAGTAGATAATATTAAACCAACATGTACTCCGTGGTGTAGATGGATGCTGGAACAACAGTGATGCTCTGGCTGAAATTTCTTTAAAGCTATTTTTAGATCACCAAGATAAAACCCATCTCAGCGTGAATAACTCATGAATTCCAGCCAACGGGAGGATATGCCGTGCAGTCAGTTACAGTAACACATGCAATGGCCTAGTTAAACTGGCCCCGTGTCTGTGGGCTGACACTGGATGCAGCGGGCACACACTACATAGACAGCCTGAGGGGTGGGGTGGAGTTGTCCTGTCCCCACTGGACTGGGATAGGCTGGTCAGCCAAACAAAAGCTCAGTGTAAATACTGCTCGTATCTACAGGCAACCACTGGGAATGAGGCAGCTCTTTTGTGTGTGAATTCTAGACAGGCCAACTTTGTTGCCGGACACAATTCTGCAGCCTCATCCCCATTATATGTCTGTGAACAGGCGTAGGCGTAGAAACTCACAGAGGGGGTTAACTGTGTTGAGTGTGGGTATTTAAATGTTTTGACAAAAGCTAAATGTGTCACTAGAGCTTTCTGTTTATTTATTATGTCAAACACACACTGGATCGTTCATGACAGATCCCTCTGAAACCTCAAACCGCTTCAAATCAGTTTACTCCACTTAACCAAGCATTATAAAGTAGGGTCTGTAGTGCTGAGTATTGAAAAGTGTCAGGCATATAAAGGTGGCATCAGATGTTTGGTCAGAATTCTTTACCTGGTTTATTTAATTATTTTATCCTATTCTATGTAAATGAGGAAACATTTCTAACTTAAAAGATGTTTATTTCAGGCAAATAAATAGTTTGACATTTTAATGCTAATTTGCTTTTTTGCAGCGCATTAGGTCAAAAGATCGATACTGCTGACTGTTTGGCCAAGTGTAATTAATGAGGTAAAATATATCTAGTGAGTTTTACAGGTGCATGTAGGTGGATTTTGCTACCTTCAGAAGGAGCCAGGCTAGTTGTTTTCTTTATGCTAGGCTAAGCTAACCAGCTTCTTCTGGCAGTATCCATCCTCTCATCCATCCTCTCAGTTTTTTTTAAAGGTTTATCTTCCATAAACTAAGACGCTGAATAAGTATTGTTTTGGTATCAGTACAGCAACTCAACTCTCACACCCTCATCATCATAAATACTCTAATAATAATACCTAATATTCATTTTCTTTAACTGACATTTATTTATTTTATAAGTGTTTCATATTAATGTTGTGCATATTCATATATTATTGTAGGTGTTTTTTTGCCCAGTTTATATGATATTTCATTGTTTGGCTACCAGTTTGTAAAAATATGGAAGGGCATTTCAGAAAAAATAGTAACTAATAATGTTTAGATAACAAAAATAATTGTGTGAATGGGAGCAAACACTGATCCCAGACCACTTAACCAGCAATGTTTGGTCTTTACCTGATTGGTGGTGTCGGTGATGGCCATCAACATCTTCTCCAGAGCCGTTTGGAGTCTGCTGCTGATGCCCATCAGATACTCCTCGTTCTCCAACTGTGTCCCCGCCCCCAGCAGCAGGCTGTCCATCATCTGCTGGGACACCTCCAGACCCTCGCCAGCCTCCGTCTCCCCAGACCACAAACTCACATCATCTGCACCGCTCTCACCGCCCTGGCTGCCTTCTGCAGCGTGACCTGGTGTGAACCAGAGGAACAGAGAGCAGAAACGCGTCACACACACACAGACCTGAGGTTTAACACAAAACTCCATTCAGATATACTGAGAAGTACTATGAGAGTATCACCTACAAAATTATGTAAAATATATGTAAAATAATTTGTGGGGTTTTTTGTTTTTGTTGTTTTTTTGTTATGTGTAACCTTTTGTTATACATAACCCCTACAGATATAACTTGGTGTAGAGCTCAGTGTAGGATGAATGCAACCTTGAAAAACACATCATTTGTAGTTTATATTAATAACAGGACAAGATTCATAGCAGTGCTAAAAATAAAACCATAATAAGCGTGTCAGGCGCATACATCATCCGGTTCAAATGAGTGCACGATGCTCACATGACTGCCTTTAAGCCAGTTTATATCACGTCATTCAGATTCAGCTGTTTATAATTTCATGTTGACATGATCATGACAGCAGGAAGTTATTTTCATACAAAAACATGATTAGATAAAGTGCTGCCACCGCTGCACATACAAATTCTCACGCAGGTACATAATTCAACAAACACCAACCATAAATTCAATGTAAGCATGTGATAAGAGCAGCCGTGACAATCCACCTAGCATCCACGAATGGCTGCAAATTAGAACTGATATCTACAGTGGCCCGTATCGTGTGCAGCACAGTGGAAAAGCATGCTTTTGGGGAAATGTGGGTGGTAGTTAAGTGAGTGTGGGTTCTGTCTCATATGGTGACTGGGACTACAGCTGTTTTTTTTAAACCCAATTTTTAGCACCATGAGTTTCATAATGGTTTTACATTTTCTGAATTTTGTAAAAAAAAAAAAAGAAAAAGAAAAACCCTAATGACAGGTTGGTCAGTTAATCCACAAAGTACTAGGATCAGACTGTTATCATGACTCTTTGTTGTCTGTAGCTTCCATGGAGTCAACACATTCACTTATAATGAACCAATTAGACTGAATAACAGGACTGACTGTTCTTGCTGCTACCTGTACAGTATGTGACCACATTGAATTTGTGCATGACAACATTCACTAAGTGTTTTTTTAAATGTAGAAACTGAACAAAAAAAACTACATAGAAAAAAAGAGACAGGAGGATTAATGCTTTGGCCATGCAATAGTGTTTTGTAGTCATGGTGCACTCATTGCTGCTAACAACACTCTGGCTGCAACTTTGATGCTGTCAATGTGTTGTGTTTTGTTGCGAGTTTCACAAATCGCATTTGAAATAAAACTCTACAAGTCTGATTCAAAACTAATTTCAAAACCCTGATAAATGTGGTTTAAATCTGATTTGCACTACATGGTTTGCAAATGTTTTTGTTATCCAATAAAAGCAAACTGATTCTCCAGCTCCACGGAATAAAATGTAATAAACTGGATTTGGGATGTTGGTCTGATGACGATACTCATGAAGTGCAGCTGTAATGGTGGAACTGCAGAGCACAACAATATTTTTTAAGTCCAATACTATGATTCTGTACTGTAAGTGCATTCATAATTACATTTTGTCAACTTTATACTCTTTTTTTCTGATGTCTTTCCTTGATGAAGAACAGCTAGATGGCCTTTTGAATCTATTACCAGAATAAAGAGACCAGCATTTACCTAAACTATTCCTAAAGCTTTGTGATACTTGCCTGCAGTGTAAGGCCCGCCAGGCTGTGTGTTAACTCTCTGCCACGTTGCATCCGTGTGAGGTGGAGTGGGGCAGTGCAGCCTGCTGCGCTCCACTGGAAGCATGGTGCAGACTTTGCATGTGGAGGCCCATAGTTTCCTCCGCTGCTGCCGTTGTCTTCAGGACGTCAACCAGCACCTGACTGAGCTTCTCGTTGGCTTTACGCAGCAGGTCTCTGAAAACAAGAGACAATGTGAAGTTAATACCAACCACAGTATAAAGAAGAGTTTCTGACAGTTTACACAATAATGAAACAAACAAACAAACGGTCATAAAGGAACAACAGATGGGCAGAAAAATTGATTTCATTACTGGAGGATTAGAGAGCAGTTTGAATGCAGAAGTACCTTTCAGTGTCCTTGTTGGAGGACTCTCCATCATCCTGCGATGACGATCTGTGCGCATGAGCCTGTTTTAATTCCCGGCCCGCCTGGATCTTCTTCTTCCGCAGCTTCTTCCTGATCGTCCTCTCCCTTCTTTAAGGCCTGGACGGGCAGCAGAGAGAACACAGACAGCAGCCCCGTCATTGCAAAGTTGCAGCTGGATAAACAGACTTCTGCAAACTCTCTACGGCAGCAGACGTTGTGGTTGACTTAGTAAAAGTGAATTCAAATAAGGCACAGTAAAGCGCACATAGACACGCTGCCAGTTTACACGCACTCAGACACACACAAACAAAGACGCGCTTCTAACTCCCTTAGAGCCGAGAGAAACACTACTATCTTTGTGCTGCTATGGCAACAGGTGCACCTGAGGCATAATGACTTGCAGAGACAACAGCTCCACCTCCTGGGGAAACAGCAGAAATGCAGCTCTGCTTCTAAAGTATCAAAGACAAGACGACTGTGCAGAGACTGCAGATGAGAGAGACTGGATTGCTTTGATTGGACTAGAGTCAATCAATCTTTCAGATAGATATGTGCTAACACATGTTTTGAATGACACGTTTATAGTTTTCCCAACAGACTATGCACTTACTGACGTGTAAACAAGATTTTCAGACAGAAACGTTTACACTTTTTATGTGTCAGGGAGACTGTCGACTCTACTCTGAGTTATTCTTTAAGTCTGTAGTTTGTGGTAAAGTTGCCAATCAGCTGGGATTGGCTGCAGCCCCCTCCTGTGATGGGGATAAGTTGTGGGTGGATATTACATGCAGCCACTTTACAGACATTTATATGCCAAAATGTTAATTCCTTTGTATATTTTTACAGATTTAACTTTACATGAAAGTCTACTGTCTGCCAACCAGCCATAACAAGAAGACAAAACACTCATCAAAGTAGTTATGCAGTGTATAATTATGCATTAAGGTGCATACAAAGACATGGAACACTCATACATTCAAAAACCGAAAGCAGTCATGAATTAATTGTTCATCACTTGTACATCTATTTTCTCTTGGCTTGTCATGTAAACTTGTAAAAATTTTGTCCCAAAAAAAGTTTCATGCTGGGGATGCTTTAAGTCATGTTTATCAACTTATATATTTTCAATGGATCAGCTGCACAATGTTTATCTTGATGAAATGTCTGGTGGTGCCAGCTCTTAAAGAAATTTAGGAGAAACTAACATAATGCATGTAAACATCTCAGTTGGGTGTTTTGCCACAGACATTTTTTCCTCGTCATTAAACTAAATCTAAGCCAATAATTAAAGCTTAAGAACTTTTTGACTTAATTATAATTTCTGCATCACCACCAAGAGAGAGTGTTGGAACAACTCATCTGACAAAGAACACTGAACCTGACAGCCACTGCTATCACACAGTTAAAGCCTAATCATGCAATAAATGGGGAGTGAAAGGCTAACAGGCCCTGAGATTAGCTCTTCTAGGCATGAGGAGAGCTTTGAAAATCCCAAATCAACATGAGGAAATCAGGGCATGTGGTGTAGAGAGATGATGAAAGTATGCATGATCCAAAATATTATTTTTTGACAGAGGTGGATAAACAAATATGCCTCTTATCAAATAAATAAACTGTGGTGAGAAACATTGAGAAACTGTTTTCCCTCTGATACTAGTTTTGGTGTGATTATTAAAAAACTGTTTCAATGCCGTTGTTAAATAATGTTAAAATAGCATCCCATTCGACCCACAATGAATTCATGTTTCTGAAAACTTTGCAAACATGTTGCTGTACAAGTTTGCACATGGATTCAGGCTCAAACAAAAAAAGATTAAACAGATTTAACCTCATTAATGACTGTAGTACATGTACACAAAGTCACAGTGGGCAGGTAAAAAGTCGAGAAACATAAATCATAGCTTAAGCATTCACAATCAATGATGCAGTTTATACTTTCAGTCCAATCAATGCATTGTGAGACAGTACACCTGAAAATTGCTGACTCAGCAGTGGTGTGTACTGAAAGTAAATCAACACATTACTTGTGACGGCTCACTCAGCAACACTGACCTGATCAGGCGCCGCTTCAGTTTTCAGCAGCTCCTGCTTTAATTTTCGGATCTCGGCGTTCCTCTCCTCCAGCACCCTTTCCAGCCTCTCCCTCTCCACCTCCTCCAGCCAGGCGCACGGGGTAAGAGATGGTCTGGGAGTCGGCTCCTCGTACTCCCTCTCCTCCACCTCCTCTTCATCCCACTGGGTCTGCATGGAGGTGCTCGTCTGGCAGGTGCGTTTGTTGATTCGAGCCAGCTCAGTCTGCTGCGCAAACTCCACTGACATCTGAACAATGGCCTGTCAGAAAATATGGGTATTTTTTTTTTAGGTCTCTATGTATTATGAAGCATAATGATCTAACAGGGTCGGTTGGGTATCACATTTATCAGAAAAAAATCTGTGGATCTTTTTTTCTTTTTGTGTCCCCTTTCAGGTTGTGTAGTATCTAGGGCTGCAACAATTCTTTTCATCATCAATTGTTCTACTGATTATCTTTAACTAATTGTTTGATCTGTAAGATGTCAGAAAACAATGAAATGAAAATGAAACTTTCTTGAGCCCAAATTACATCTTTGTCTGAACTACAATCCAAAATCTAAAGATTTTCAGTTTACTATGACACAAGAGAAAGAAAAACAACAAAGATTCAAATTCAAGGAGCTGAATTTTGAGCACTTTTGTGCCAATAAAATGTCTTTTATTCGATTAACTGATAATGAATTAATCTACTATTCGTAGTTGTATCCTTTCATATCAATCAAAAAGAACAACTGTAAGCTGTAACCACTTTTATTGATATTGGCTACAAGAGAGTTACATGAAAATATAAAATGCATGACCACCTACTTTGGCAACTTCTTCCTCCACTCTCTCCCAGTGTTGTTTCTCCTCCAGTACGACCTGTCCGGCAGCCCCGAGGCTCTCAGTGGAGCTCCTTGCACTGTTGATACCGTTGAGATCCTGCCCTCTGTCTTCCTGTCTCTCCTCTCTTTTCCTCTCCTGCTCCCTCTCCTCTCTCAGTCTCCTCAGCTCACTGCTGTGCTGCTCTTTTAGAGCGGCTACTTCTTGGACATACTTGTGGTAGAGCGCTTTCCTCAGCGCCTGCAGCTGCGCCGTCAGGCCCGCGGACCTGGGAGACCAACGTGACTCCACACCTCCCTCTGACAACTCCTCTTCACCCAGGTGCTGTTGAGGAGTGGAGAAAGCAGAAATCAGGAGGAAAATTTTAATTAATGTACCAGAAAACAGGAGACTGGATTGTTTTAAAATGAGGCGGATAACAAGATATGAAGTTATGGACAATAAAAGTTCCTCAAGACTGTTCCTGAAACAAACAGGTCTTATTTGCTGTAGCTAAGTCCCACCCACCCTTCAACCACTGATAAATACACCATTTTGTTCTCTCCGCCCCTCAAGGATGATAGAGCGATAAAGAGATGTCTTGCATTACTTTACAGCTACATTTTCCCCAAACACACTACTGCTCTGTCTCATAATGAATCCCTGTCTTGTCTGTTTCACAGTCATTCAGCCTCTTCACCACCACTCGCCTCAAGTTAAACATTTCCAATCCAAACATACAGTATGTCTTAAAAGTGCCCAATTTTTTTCAGTCTCTCCCCAGTTCCTGCTCTTCCTATACGTCTGTCAGTCCTTCCCTATCTTCCCCTCTGATCTCTCCATGAGGAGCTTCAAACACATGAACTGTGGAGTTCTGTGGTTGGAGGGAGCGAGAATGGCAAACTAAGAAAGGATGGAAGTTGGAGTGACGTGAGCGAGAGATGGCTTAAATGGAGTGCAGCTCATTCACGCAAGACAGAATCCTCCTTTTATGCAGCCGCCAAGACTAGACTAAGTCCGCTTGCTTCATGAGTAAGGCGCTAAAAAGGCATGTTATGTAATGTCCAACCCTTTTAATCGTTAGGATATAGGTCCGCTCACGATGCTGCTTCTGGAGTAAAGCAGGGGATTTAGGGCACGTTTTAGCCTAAAGGCTGCAACCACCCCCTCCCATCCACCCTTACTGTCATAGCATTTTAATGCATGCGCACGTTTCAGCTCATAGTAAGATGTGATGCATGTGACATGGGAGATTTAGATGAGGGCAAAATCTAAGCCAGACAAACCTTTAGCTCCTCGCTGTGCTCCTCCATCCTCTCAGAGCTGGACTCTGGAACAGTGGACAGGCTGAAAGACAAAACGCAAAATCAAAATTAATTGTTCTGCAAATCTCAGTTTAAAAGTTTGACAGTTATTTTTTTCTTTTTCCCATTTGACCATTAATAAACATAGAAACAACAATAAAACACATTAATAAGACAATACTGAAATTATATAAAAACTCCAAAGTGCAAAATGAAGTTATGACATGATTGGGGCTGCAACTTACTTTTAATTATCAATAAATCAGCTGATTTGTTTCTTAATAAATTGATTAATGTGTATATAAAATATCTGAAAACAGAGAAATTTCTGAATGTAATTTCTTAGCCCAACACTCCAAACCCATGTAAGTGAACATACATATCACATAATATTGTATAGATGTATGACATATCTGGATATAAGTGACTAGATTCCACATTTTACTGTAAGTCTGGGAATCTATTTAGTGAACATAGCCAGGATTAGACAACAAGGTTTTAAGAGGTTAACTGGTCTTTAAAACTACAGTACTAAGCATATTTAAAAACTCAAACAGTGGAGGGCAGCAACATCTCAGTTTTCATAGACACAGTGGAGCTTCTCTTTAACCATGAAGAAGAGATCACACACAGTAATATAGCTTGTAGAATATAAGTTCTTATGTGTGCATACAACTGTTAAACTCATTGTACTACACTTATACCATAAACTATATATGAAGATCTTTACATATATTTATATGCAGCCTATGGTTTAATCATACACCTGACAGCAAATACTTGATGCTTTTGCTTTTGATTTCATTGTGAACCTAAAGTTCATGAAGAAACAAATAAATTTTAACCTCCTGAGTGCTTCACATCTAATGGGTCACATTCATCTTAATCACTTCCCTCAGGACGCCATCTGGAATGGCTGAAAAGGTACTTTTATAGGTTAGTGGGCTAACAAAAGGCACGAATAACGCTTTAAACAACCTAGTGAATATTTCATTGGGCTTTGTTGTCAAATGAACTGGGTCAGGTAGCTTCCACGTGCAACACAGGATGTGCAGACCAGCTCGTATTAGAAGTTATCTGTAGGAGATCATGTAGCTCAGTCTGCGAGGACTCTTCTAACACCTGCACTGTATAAATCAATCAAGTGAAGATCTATTAACATGAGTTCTCCTAAAGAAAACTGTAAATGGGAAAGAGGCAGTGAAAGATGCAGATCACCATTTTCTCTTGACATGAATATGAAGATATTTGACTTACTACTTCAGAAATGTATTAATATACTGCAGCAAATTTAAAGGTGTATTATCTTATTTTGCTCTAACATCACAGAGACAAACTAAGATGTAAAATGAGTTTTAGAACATCAACACTAAGACTTGCATTTCGGTTCTTTGTTATAACATTTTAATAAGTCACCTTTTACATTTCCTGTGGTTAACGTTTCCTTAACAAAATGCAGTCCCTATCATAATCTCTGGGGAGTTTGCTGCACATGTAAATGCATTTGCTGCAGTTACACTTCTGAGAATTTGTCATGTGGTGTTTTCACAATGTCATCACCTGTAGTGGGTCTCGGTGCCCATGACCTCCTGCAGTCGCTGCTGCAGCATGAAGAGCTCGGTGGCGTAACGCTCCTCGGTCTCATTGGCCTGCTGCTGGTAGTGAGCTCTGAGATGCTCCATCTCTTGTCTGTGACTCTCCTCCAGCTGGAGCTGCTTCTCCTGAGCCTCAACCTTCAGCCACTGTAATTCTGTGGTTAGGAGGTAGATGGTGCATCAGCCTGCTCCTCTGAATCTAACCGAATATAGAGGTGAAACGTGAGACTCAAGATGCTTAACTGGATAGCATTAAAGATTCGAATCAATCAGATGAAACTTTAATGTTGCTTCTGGGATAAATGGGTCTCTGCAGTGGTAAATGATCACATCTACAGAGCAACTAAAGAAATGAATAAAAACAACAATGGTTAATACAACAGAAAACCTTTTTTAAAAGTCTTAATTGCCAAAGCTGAAAACCAGGTTACTGTTCAAGCATTGTGCAACAGAAAGAATGCCACTTAATACTTAACTAACATAAATACATTACATTGAATAAGCCTGTCATCTCATTACACACCTCTGTGTTTTGACTCAATGACCTGATGTTTTTCAGTGGAGTTTAACTCCAGATTTACCTTTGCCTGAGGAAGGGCTTAAGCTGGCGACCTGCACACGCAGGTCAGAGATCTCCTTCTCACTGTTGCTCTTCAGTTCATCGTACGCCATCTGCAACTCCATCATCTGGGACACCAACAGATCGGTTAGTTTTGTGTCTCTGTCAACACTATCAACCTCTGTTTGCTAAACAAACTCAGTCTAAAGATTTTACCTTGTTCCCATCAGCTCTCAGCAGAGCCTGGAGCTGTGAGAGTCGGTGGTGTTCCTGCTCAATCCTCTCCCTCACCTGCTGAAGATCTCTGTATAGCTCTGCAGAGAGAGAACACATTGTGTATATTTAGATTAGATGAAATTTTAAGAAACCTCATTTTAGATTCTATCTATCTCTATCTATGGAGAAATGTGTTGCTGGGGTTTGAAATATATATATACAGATATACTGTATATATAAAGGCATTTATACAGATATTGGATATAAAGCAATTCAACAAAAAAGTGAATTTCGTACCAGCCCACAGCACTTACGTGTCCAAGTGAATGCACTTGGAACACGTTTTTTTTAATCTGTAATATTTCATTTTTTAATTTTTTAAAAAGTACCTCTGGCCTCCAGTACAATGGAGGTGGATTCAGTAGTTTCTGGTCTTTCCTCTGAAGGAGGAGGTCGGCCCACATCAACGCTCTTCAAAAAGTCTTCACCAAACATCTTGCGAAAAGACTGAAAGAGACATAGTCGCATGCTGTGGTAATGTGGAAACACATATTAATGAAATTAATTCAGGAAACTTTTACAGCTATAATATTTGTACTCAATAACTACCAGAATGATCTCACTGCATTCCTCTGACACAGCTTGTAACATGTTCTGATATTTGAAGATTTTTGGCTCATCTGCAAAAAAAAAAAAAGCAAAAGATTAGACACATTTAATTAATTTTGAATGCTCTAAATGTTTCTCTGATGAGCACACAGTCAGCTAAAACAAAAACAATGCTGGATGTAATAGCTAGCCAAAATCCTGTTCTGTTTTAAACCATCATGAATGATGGATCAAAGCATCTGAGAGGACTGCTGCTTTGCTACAAACACAGATGCACACACAAAGGCAACCCAACTACGCATCCGCTCACCCAGGTCACCGTGATCTTTCCGGTTTTGCAGCTTCAGCTCCAGAGAGTGTGTGCGGGCATCCGCCTCCTCCTGCAGCAGCTCGAGCTGGGCGGCGTGCATCTGAGATAGGCTGATGCGCTGGGCCTCCATCCGCAGCCTGCACTCACCCTTACCGCAGGAAGAAGAGATCATCACGTTATCACCGGTGGAAAAAAGCACATGGGAATATGCTTTTGCATGAGTAGAAATTCTTCAAAATGGCCAAAAATACACCAAATGGCGCTGATAAAAAAGAAAATGCTGCTGAGACTGTTGTAAAAAGCATCATATCACTTATAATTGACTACAAATTAAAGTATGCATCGTGGTACATCCATTTGCTAATCACAGGAGCTAAATGATTAAATAACATAATCCTGTTCCGATGACAGAGCAGTGGCACAAGCCATCTGTTCTCAGGATGAGAGGTCCGCTATTATCACTTCTGTAACAGAACAAAAGGCACACGGTGAGGCCCCTTTTCTCTAATTATGCATTATGCATCAGCACAAATTTGTTAGGGTTACACAATTATGAAATTGCGATTCTGTTACCTTTGATGTCAGATGTTTTTTAAAGTGCTCTCTACATTTTAATTAGGCTGTATTTAAAATGCTTTGTTATGATACAATCTCCCCATCCACACTGTGCGGTGAAGAGAGTCCTTTAACAGCTGTAACCGCTCGGATGCTGCGACTTAAAAACATGCAGATGCAAACAGATGGCAGCTGTGTTGTGATGTGCCGCTGCTATACACACACCAACAACAAAAACAGAATTACTTTGATGATGGAAATTAAACAAGTTTACTCAGAAATACAAACCCTATTAAAGAAAAACTGCATTTATTGGCCCTTGTGCAGGAACTCCTCTTGCATACCTAACTTTTCTCAGCTAGGAATCATATTCACATATAGTCCAAACCTGTTGCATGACAGCAGGAGAAAACACTTGTCTTATAATGAATTAAAATTTCTGACTGTGAATAAATGAGCTAATATGACATTGAAATAAACTAAAATAAAACATATTAATAAAATAAACTCATAGCAATATTAGTCTGTTCACTGTGTCAATTAATGGATAGATTTCATAAATGTTTTAGATTTCACTGGCATATCTTGGCAATGCAACTTATACAGTTCAGTTGTTCCTCAGAAATTCCTCTCACTCTGACAGCTGCCTCAGGGCACTGTCGAGGATTATCTTCAGTCGCACCAACGGTGTAATGTCATGCACTGCTTTGCTTTGGAAAGATGTTTTTCAGCATTTAACTTAAAGCTGAACTATCCTGTCACAGCACAGCGCTGCTCTGATGACACCTCATCACAGGCTGTAATTGTTTTGAGTCCGCTAATACGACAACTGACACTGCTCTATTTGTTTTGGTTTGCTGATTTGTGACTGAAGCTCTGCAATGAAGTCGTTCTTGTCACTGCTCTAATTTTTGTGATTTGAGTGAAACTTGCCCATAGACCAAATGCAACACATATGGCAATTTGTGGGCATTGATAATGCAAATGATCAACTCATCTACTAATGAACAGGTGGTATTCATCAGGCTGGAACAAGTATTTTCTGACAAATCTGCTCAGTTAGGAGAAGGAAAGCTGTTTTAAGGAAACCTCACATTAAGATAAGAATACAGAACTGCTCTTACATGAGGCCCACTGCATTTCAGCTGTTATGCCACCTGTTTATTTACCTTTATGCTCTATGATGCACTGTATCAAAGCAACTACTGACACTGAAAAGAAAAAGGCAGGAATGTGTGCTTAAGTGGCATTTACATGCTCAGTAGTCTCTCCTCCTTCCACTGCTCCGGGGCCCACAGCAGGCTCCGTGTGGTGGCCGCCTGTCCCATGTCTGCTCACCTGAATAAGCAAGTAGAGGAAAAATATTGTAAGTTTTTTTTAACACTGTCCAAAATATTACCCCAGTACAAATGCAGATAAATGTGACAAAGATGGACAGAAGGACACAATGAGTCATTATGGATCACTTCCTGAGAGGGAAAGGAGAGTAACTACAGTAAATGCAGAAGGCAAATTATCCACTATATTTTTTAATGGAAGGATTTTGAACATTTTACCTTTGTTTCAATTCTGTTTCATGAAGAATTACTCTGCTTTAATTAAGCCCTTGTATCAGCTTTATGTGAAGCTGGTCATTGTGTATGTGTCTCTACACAGAACCTCATTTAAAAAACACCTAATTTAAGTTCTGGTATTGACTGTACACATGTGGAATATCTTACACAGAACATCAAAGACTTATCAAATAAAATGACATTTTCCCATGTTACTGAGCATCAAAAGCAAATGTTAAAATAATTTTCAGGAACTTCAAATCTTGAATTTTGGGTGTTTTTGGTCAAGTACATTGACAGTAAGGTCCTAGACCACGTATTCCAACCCAGGAGGTGACAAAAACAATATGAAACACAGATGTGAAATGGCAGACAGACACTGTAAACTGTCTTTTTGCCTGGTGTAACTGAGACACAGCTTGAAGCAACAAAGACACAGAAGTGACTGGGGTAAAATGGCTTCTCACCTCAAACCCTTCACTCCCTGCAGGATGGAAAGAAACTAGAATGTACACATTTCTACACAACAGCAACGATTTAAAGCTATAAGAGGACTGAGGGTGATTGTTTTCAATCCTTTTCAAAACCAACATTACGTCGGATTGAGGACGAGCAGCATCAAATGACAGCAGAATATAAATATTGTATAGTGCCCCTTTAAAAGTAGAAATGAGAAGAATATCGATAGAGTCTTGACACTTTACCACTACAAGCAGGCTGTGCTCTGTGTGCTTTTTCTCTTTTACATTTTCCTTCCCTCAACAGCTCCTATTAATGTCACTGAATGGTCTGCACAAACTTAAAAAAAATACATCTTTTAACACAACAGTCGAACCGTGCTGCTCAATCCTTTCTTTTAGAGCAAGCCTGCAGACACTCAGGCAATTTGCAATCATGACTGTTTGTCACTAGAGAGAAAACATGTCAGTGCTGAAATGCCTCAGTCATATTTTCCTACATGTTAAAGCTTGATCTGGCTATGAATGCAGTGCATGCCGTTTTTAAAGAGGCTAATAACAATATCAGACATTGCAGCGTTAATTGTAAATGTGAAACATGCAATTTTTAACTGTGCTTTCTTTTCACATGCACAGTTTTTGAAAAGCCCCTCAAATAAATCAAACGTGTAATTCAATCAGACTTAAAAAGGCAGTGCGGCTGTTTTAGTGAAGAGTGGTGCAATAGCATGTGAGTGCCTACCGGTTTGTTGATGTAGTCTCTGCCTCCGTCTCCCTGGTACCCGTCAGTGGAGTCCTCCTTACCGGCCCTCTCCTGTGAACATGACATAACCTGGCTCTCCATCTGAGGCTGCATCTCTCGCTCTGCGGCACTTGTGGCTCTCTCTTCCTCTGCTGCTGCCTCCTCTTCCTCCTCCCTTTGCCTCTCTCCTCTGCTGTCTGAAAGAGGAGTGCCCAGTTTGCGCTCCTGCTTCGACCTCTGCCTCCTCTTGCGCCTGTTTGACCCTGAGGCTGCGGGCTTTTGCGGGGAGGATCGTCCCTCAACAGGTCCCTCCCCCAAGGACTGGACTGGCACTGGAGACGGAGCCTGCGAGAGCCTCTGGAGCTCCAGGGTCTGCCGGATGCTGTCTCTCTCAGCTTCAGCCGCCCGTAAGAGGGACTGAAGAGCCTTTACCTCCTCTTGCAGAGATTGAATCTGAGGGTGATGATCCTCAAAAGAACAAACTGACTCAACAGCTTGCTCTTCTTTCTGAAGCTTAGATTTTCCTTGGACATCCTGCCCCCTCGTCTGCTCTCTCATAATCTCTTGTTTTTTTTCCAGCTCTTCCCCCAAGCTTTCATTTTGGGCGATGACCTTTGCGTTTTCCTTTCTCACTTTCATCAGCTCCTCTTCCAGCTGTCCCATTTTGCTCTCTGCAAACATCAGTTGCTCTGTAACTTCAGAAAGCCTCCCAGCAAGGCTTTCCTTCTCACTCACAGTAACATTAAGTTTCTCCATTAGCTCAGTAGTATCTTTTTCTATCAGTGCTTTACTATCTGTATCAGTGTCTTCCATTTTAATTTCTCTTCTGCTCTTCTCCAGCTCTCGAATCTGTGACTGAAGGCTGGCGATTTTCGCCTCAAACTCAAGTGTCTCCTTCAGTGTCCTCTCTTCTAACTGCGCCTTTGCCTCAGTGAGACACGTGTACTCTTCCTTCAGCTCCTGATAGTTTACCTCAAAATTCTTTTCACCAAAAGAGAAAGTAGTCCTCTGCTTTTCAATTTCCTGTCTAAGCATATCCACTTGTTGCTGTATTTGTTCCTTCTCTTCTGTGAGTGTCTCCATTCCCATTATTTTTGAGTCCAACTCTTCTTTTAAAGTATTATTAGATTCTATTAGCGTCTTCTTCTCTAATTCCTGCTCTTTCCATTTGTTCTCCCAGCACTGTTCTTTCTCTTTTGTCTGTTTTTCAAGCACCTCTGTCTTCTTTAGTAATGACTGAATTTCGTTTTCCATCCTGGCTCGTTCCTCTCCTCCCTTCCTGAGTTCCTCGAGCTCCAACTGAAGCTCTTGGAGCTGCTGGACGAGCTCGTCCGCTTTAGAGCTGTGCAAAGCTAGCTTCATATCTTCTTTAAGGCCAAGAATTTGGTGCAGAAGCTCATCTCGCTCTGTGGCGAAACTTGCCTTCTCTCTTCGTAACAAGTGCAGTTCTTCTTCGTAGCGAACGCGCAGCTCGTCCAGCGCTCTCTCGTGTTTCACGGCAGCTTCATTGAGAAGGTTTTCTGTGTTCAGGAAGCTCTCCCTCTGCAGTTCTTCTCGCAGATGGGTGAGCTCTTCTTCGTGGCTGAAAAGAAGCTGAGTCCTCAACCGTTCCAGTTCCGCTTCCTGCGACTCTGCCATGCGGTCCAGCACGGCGTCTTTCTCCCTCTCTAGCATTTCCAACTTGATCTTGTAATTGGTTATTTCTGACTCATGTTTCGTTTCCGCCTCCTGTGCAGCTTCCTGAGCAGCAGCCAGTTCGCTCTTCAGATTGTCAATCATCTCCTGGAGGTGCTGCAGCTCACCTTGATGGCTTTCCTGAGAGATAAAACTGTGGGAGACCAGCTCCACTTTTTCTTTAGCGGAACGAAGATCTCGAAGAAGATCCTCAACCTTGACCTGCAGGCTGAGCTTTTCTTGGGCGACTTGGTTTAGCTCGTGTATGGTTTTATCGTGCATTGCTTGGGATTGTTCTAATGTCTGCTGAAGCTCTTTAATCTTAGCGTTGAAAGTGTCCACCTCAACAGTGCTAGCAGTGCAGCTTTGAGACAGTTGTGCTCTTAGAAGCTCAACCTCAGCGCTATGTTGCTCAGTCATTTGCTCCACTCTCGCTGCATGTTGCAAGTTAAGCTCCTGCTTCATCTGGACAATTTGCTGGCCGTACATCTCATCCAGCTCTGCCCTGAGACGCTCCAGCTCCCTCGCACTCTCTTCCTGCATTTTTTGGATGGCGTCGCTCTCCGACAGGCTGCCCTGGTGACAGCGTTTCTGCAAGTCCTCTACGGTACCCATGAGCTGCATGATTTCAGTGGAAGACATTCGTTCTTTCTGTCTTGACGTCGCAAGTTCACCCTTACAACTCTCCAACTCCACTCGCTCTTTTTCTTGTTCTAATTTGCAACTTTCCACCTCACTCTTACAGCGCTCTAAGTCAGACTTAGTGCTCTCCAACTCATCCAGGCACCTTTCAAGCTCCGACTCTTTTGCAGCCATTCGTTGTTGCAGGTCACGCTGACGCTTTTCAGAGGACTCAAGCTCATCCTCCAGCTGTGTCAGAGAGCAGTCACGTTCTGAGATGACCCTCTCTTGCTCTGCAATGATCAGGTCCTTCTCATCCGACTGGTGTGCAATATTCTCATCTGTAGTCCTTCCCACATGAGCAAGTTCCTCTCTGAGCAGGGTCAGAGAGCGCTCATGTTCAGTGATTATTGCCGTTTGCTCTGAAATTAGCTGATTTTTCTCTTTCAGTGTTTGTGTAAAAGACTCCTCTGCCGTTCTTAACTGTGTCAGCGACTGCTCCTGACTTACAATTACTTTTTCTTGTTCAGCGATCAGCAGGTCCTTTTTGTTTATCCTTTCTGTAAATGATTCTTCTGATCTTCTCTCCGACTACAAAGAAAACAAAAAGGTAACATTGAGAACATAGCTCAAATTTAACAGAACAAATGTCTAAAATATATTCCTGATGATCTATAGGCAACTTCTCACCGTCTGTATCTCGCTGAGTTTGTTCTGGAGGTGGCTGATGTGCTCCAGCTGTTCGCTGCTCTTCTCCTGGTGCCTTCTGACCTCCGCGTTCATTTCCTCCAGCTGCTGTTGGTACTGGACGAGCTGCTGCCTGGCCTGCAGAAGATCGGCTGCTGTGCTGCTGTGGCTGGTATTCCTCAGTGTCTCGCCCGCCTGCAGCTGTGATTATTAGTCAGAGTGGAGGGCGGTCAGGATATGGAAAAATAAAGGAAAGACATTTTACTTCCTGTTTATAATATGTACAAGCTCGCCCCCAAACACAGATTTATTGCTAATTAAGCGGATGGATAACAAGCAGTAGTACAAAATAATAACTGTGTAAAAAGGACAGAATAGATGAATAAGACATAATAGTCGTAAATCTGAGTTCCCACCTGCTGGAACTGAATTTGTAGTTTCTGGCTTTGTTCTGTCAGCTCCAGGAATTCTTTCATGATTTCGTCTTTCTCCTCACGAGCCTGCTGAAGGTTAGCAGTTAGCTGGGTGATGATGCCATCTCGCTGCTTCAGAGCAGCTTCAAAGTCCTGCAGCTGTAAAAGTAAAATGGCATTAAGTAAAATTACCTCACACACAGCTTAAGGTCGACCAAGGTATTATACAGCAGCAAGAAGCAGGCATTTCAAAATGGTGAAATACTGTGATAATCAGAGCAGTTAAATCTCTCAGCCTGGGTATTTTCTCACTGCACTGGCAGAAGCTTACCCTTAATGTACAGATTAAGAAGAAATGCTAAAACCCCAAAGGTATGATCTATAATACAGTAATAAAATATCTACCTGCTGCACTCCTTCTGTACCAAAGGCAGCCCTGATTTCCTCAAGCTCTCGACTCAGCTCCTCCACTGCCTGGGTCTTGGCGGCGAGTGCATCCTCCATATCCTGCATCGTACCTCCCTTTGTCACCTGCTGCAGAGACTCCACCTCCTCCTGACCAGCAAAATAACAGTAAGCGCTAGCATAGCATTGACAAGGTTTTGGTAGAGGATACAAGAGCTTAGCACTTAGTCACCACCCCAGAGCAACAGCAGTTAGTTACAAGAGTCAGGAGCCACATGAAGAAATGTATAGTAATATGTAGCAGTGATTCTTTTGTTTGTTTGTTTGTTCAGATCTTTCAAAAAAAGATTTCCCTTAGATTTCTGACCTAACTCGTTGTCCCAAATCTGCAGAATACAAGTCACTCTCTCTTTAAATGACACTGACATTTGTGATGTTGTTGATGGGAAATAATTACTAGGCTTCATCCCTCACAAGAAATAAAAACTATTTCATTTGGAAAATTAATTAAATGAAATATGGTAAGTTATGGTAGCACTTATATATTTCAAACAATATCTAGTCCTGTTGATTAGTTCTGACTTGGCTAATACACTAATACTCACCCCTAACACCTATCTGTCAGTCTTACTGCAGTCAATGTCTCACTTAAACCATTTTTAGATTTGCTCTCCACTGTATCTGTCCCAGCTGTATTGATCAGCACCTCTCTGGTTTCTGTCTTCTGTGTTCGAATATCACCCCAGTGAATCTAAAGAGAGCAGGTCTTTGTGTAAATCCTCCAGTCTTCTCTTCTTCAAGCACTTCACTGTCCTCTCCCTTCTCTTCCATCATTCATCATCTTGCTTGATTCTCCTCCAGCTTTCAGAGATAATTTACACTTCTAAAATGTCACAGAGTCTCGTTAAAGCCAAAACTCCTGAGCCATTTTTGCTTTCAAAAAGATAATTTATAGGATCATAAGACTTTTTTCTCCTATCTCCACACCATAGTTTTCAAATACCTAACATGTAAGTATATTGTTAAGTTATGTACAGGCATAAAACAGGCATGGTTAGTGGGTTATAGGAAACCTTGCATATGACTAAAATGTGAAGCAAGTAGAGAGTCAAATCCAGCAGCCAGAGGGGTTTGCTAGCAAAGCCGAAAGCAGAGACAAAAGAACTGCTTGATCGGATTACTGTACCCAGATAAAATCCTTCGAAGACATCAACAGATTCTCTGTCATCTCATCAAGGCATCCATTTACCTGTTAATTCACAATGCTGTCAGTGAAACGTTAAGGTTTGAGAACTGCAACGAAAAATCCTGCGTAATTTCAGGAATCATTCCTGGGCCGATCTGAACTAAGTTCTACTAAAAGTGTGGACTAAAAATCACATTCAAATCATCCTCTTGTTTGTCAGTTTGTTTGTTTGTTTTATACTGTAGATTAAAGTGGCAATATGCCACAAAACAGCAGCAAATCAGGAGAAAAGTTTCTCAGATAATATCACTTTTCAACTGTTCCATTGTTACCTTACCAGTTGTTTTATTTGACCGGGTCATGGTCAGAGAGGGTGTACGGTCCCAGCAGGGACACAGGTTAAGAACGGGAAAAGGTTATTTATACACCAAAGACAAATTCTTTCAGTACATGATGTTATCACCTGTCAAGTGGTCTGACTCAGCGGATACTGCTGATGAGATAACCCGTGGTACTGACTGACTACAGCTATCTGCTTCCTTCCTCTTGACTCTTGTTTCCAGCACCATTTCCACAGAAAGCAGTAGGAACACACTGCCAAAGTCGTTACAAAGCTACGCGTAAATAATGGAAAACCTTGATAACTAGGGGCAGGTAATTAGCCACATGCTACATCTTCCCCAGTAAATAGAAAATCTGCAAACACATCCTCTGGCACTCAGTTCTCAAACTGTCCCATCAGTAGCTTCATAATTAGAATTTTCCATAACAGAAAGAGAGACGCAGGTGTGACCATAAATCCCCTCGGACACAATCACACGAGCAGCCATATGCAGAGATGCAGGACTCCAGACTCTGCTTTCCTCATGATCTCAGGGGATTTAAATCATGTGACATTTCCATTCCACATTTGCATTTGTACATTTACTATTCACTTTCTGTGTATTTATAATTATTAATATTTCTTCATTTATTATTTTGTAAACGCTGTCAAAGCTGTGACAAAAAGTGATAACGTATATTTTGAGAGAGGTCGTCTCACCTCTGAGGAATAATCTTCAGCAGTAGTGGACACTTCACTCTCTGGCTGAAAAAAGTAAAGAAATTTCATCAATACTTCACATAGAAAACTAACAAAATATATGAGCCACATAAAAGAAATGATGTCAATCATAACACAAGACAAATTACTGCATTGCATTAATCAGAAATAAATACTCAAGTTGCGGGGTCATTTATTGCGAAATGAAAATTGGTCCAGAAGTCTTCCAATACAATTTAAAATGCACATACTAAAATCTTCAGTCAGAACAATTTAAAACAATGTCTGTCTTATGTCCTACTTCAGAAGGCACTCAGCATTCAAATTTGGGTCTAACCTACTTCTGCCACACAGCTCCTTTCTCACTCCCACTGAGTAATGACGGCCATTACTGAAGTCTATTTTCGAGTTAATTTTTAGCTCATAAATTGAGACTGTGTGGGGGGCCGGAGCAGAAGAGCAATGACGGGTTTTGCTTTGATTGAATGCAGAACTTGAACGTCACCTTAAACTGTTAGCAGCAACGTGCTCTAAGTAGATTATTGGTCTTGTAACATGTGACTTGACTCAGGGATGGGTTCTGAAATCCAGGATCCATTTTGGATCCAGTTCCCAGTTGGATTCATTTAGTTCTGAGGGTGACAAATCTCTTATTGAATCTTTTATCTCACTCACTTTTTTTATTACCAATGAGTATTGGAAAACATATTGGTAGTAGGCTTCTCATTTTTCGCTGTTTCTCATTAAAATGACAGACCTGACCAGCAGCACATTAGATTTATAGTATCAGTATTTAAACTGAGTAGCCGGTGATGTTCAGTTGGGTGCAGCTGTGTGCCGGATACATTTACAGAACATTTCATAAATCATGCTGCTCATTTCTGTGTCTGTCCTCTCAGCCAACCAAAGTTAATAAGACATCTTTAAACTATTTTCAAAATGTTGAAAGGTAAACTTATTAACATTCAATAAGAGATTTGAGAGGATTCAGATTCTACAAGTGGATTCGTTTCTGGGTCTAAATTTGATAAAATGCTACTGAATCCCACCTCTACACATGCCTACAATATTTGGGCATTTTATTACAACCTCCTTGATAAGAGAGCTTGATGCAAAGTTTACTTGATGTCTACGAGGCATCAGTGAGTCAACACACTTGTATTTGCAATTATAATGTTTTTCAGATGCCTGTGAGAGACTGTATGTGACAGTACGGAAAACTTTGATCCTGTTGTGTTTCCACAGCAACCCTTTTTTGTGCTCACAGAAAGCAGCACCACCACAAAATCTCTGAAGAGAACCGAGCACCATGACCATTTTGTCTGGGATGGGAGCAAAAAATTGTTATGAGAAAAAGAATAGAGACAGGTGAGAAAGAAACATTTAACTATGCGGTTTATCTACATAAATAATTCACACATACGGCCTTGTATGGTCTCATGACTTTCATTTGTTTGTGGTACATAACAGCGTCTATGTGTGCAGGAGAAAAATACAGCGGGTCCCACAGCCTTTTGTAACAGAGAGGATGTGGCTCCCAAGGTAAAAAAAAAAAAAAGAAAAACCCTCACCATGCAGCCAAACATTCATACATTCAATCAACCTTAAGGTCTGCTGAAAAGTGTTGCAAGGCCACTGGAATTAGTCGCACAGACCGACGCATCCTAACCTGTTTAAAGGCAATTGTCTGTTTCCATGGCAACCGGTAGTTTTGTGGGCATGTACTGCATCAAATGTACAGTGGGTTCAGGGAAAGAGAGGCTGCACAGTGCCAATAAAAAGAGAAGGAGAGGGCTTGAATGATGAAAAAAATATGTCTAAGGGCCCTCAGGTCTCAGTTTTACATAGTGAATTATCTACAGGATAATGTAACTGCCTTAATATTATCTATCAGAATCATTATTCAGCCTGAATGTTCAGAATCCAACGTTTCCATTTATCTATAGGAATTAAGTGCCTGTTTGAAGGTCATGCAAAGCTTACAGACCAAATACCAATTTGAATTTCAAAGGTTTTTGTGAGGGAAAAGAAACATTAATTTGATTAAATCACAAAAGGCAGGGCTTGGAAAGGCTGCAGTAGTATTTGTGAATATGAAATTAATTCACAGGATGCACACTGAATGCTGAATTTTATCACCCCTGTGTTAAGTTTCAAAAAGAATGTTTTATGAAGTTATCTGCAATACTGTATATAATGCAAAGGAAGAACTAAGATGCTGAAAGTTTGACCAAATCCCCAGGATGAACAAAAACTTCCACAAGTTTGGAATCTTAACTATAAAAGGAAGAAATCTCAAAACAATTTACAGTAACAATTCAATAATGTCTTTCTTAATGTTACTGGCATGTAAAAAACTAATTTTGGCCAGTATATCATCATCTGATTTTTTCCACTCTGAAATATAAACAGTGGTAATCAGCCTTGAAAACCAGTTGCAGGCTTTGCTAGAGAAATTTCTCAAGATGCAGTACCACTCAAGTAGATGTAGGCTTCAAAAAAGTCTTTTAACAAATCCAAACTTTTTAGCCTTGAGGTACAAAACCAAACTCAATAGATGGTGGTTCAATCAACAAGAGATCAACTGAAAGTGTATAATGACGTTTCTAGAGGTTAGTAACAGACAATCATAGGTCTGACAGAATTACAGAAAGAAGCTCTGAGGAAGTGATGAAGCTGAATGAAGCAGCTTGCTCCCAACCCAAGTTACATAGTGCAAGAACAGGTGATCAGGACGCAGAGCGGGAATAAAAGAGGCTCCATTCTCACTATTATAAGTCAGTTTACCATCAAAATGATTCTGAAGCTTCTGTTTTAAGGTTAAATAGTTGCATAGGAATGCTTAAGTAAATGTTCAAAATGCATCAAAACCAGTGGGTGTTAATGCACAAGTTTTCACTACACATTCTAAAATGGACAGAATACACAGAATTATTTCTGTTATAACTTTAGAGTTGAAATTTAGTCAGTGAATAGATTAGTTGATTGTCAGAGAATTGGCAACTATTTTGATAATCAAAACGATAAAAGCCAATGGTAAGTGTAGGTGTCTACCTCTATGGTGTAGGTCTGGTCATGCTTAACCGTCTCTCCGCTCCGCAGTGTCCTTGCGAAGGTAAACTCTGTGGTGGGTGGGTCTTTATTTCCTTCTTGTGATCCATCTTGTCCTCCACCTGAGACCTCCTCTCCTCCCACAGACTCATCCGGCCCGACCTCCACCCTCCCCTGCGAATCCCCCTCTGAGTCCTCCGCTGTCTTCTTTTTCTTCTTCTTTTTCTGTTTCTTCTGAGAATCTGCGTGAGCTTTTCTCTGGCGG
The DNA here is from genome assembly GCF_001640805.2 of Lates calcarifer. Classification (NCBI taxonomy): domain Eukaryota; kingdom Metazoa; phylum Chordata; class Actinopteri; family Centropomidae; genus Lates; species Lates calcarifer. The sequence goes on along the minus strand of NC_066835.1, from coordinate 14,069,274 downwards.
TACTCAGCCAACTGGAGAGGGAAGAGGAAAACAGGAAGCATTGAAGGAAAAAAAAAATTACACTTTATACTTCAAAGGTCATCCTTTGATGTAAAAATGCATTAGCAAACACTTTAACAGCCATCTTTTTAAGTAGTATTCAAGTCTACTTTCCCAGTCGATGCCTCCATTTAGATCTTTTTTTCTTTGACTCTAATGCTCAGACTCTCAGGAAAGAATTTACAACTAATTAGTCTGTCCTACAGAGTTAATACCTCTGATAAATAAATTAAAAAAACCTTTTCAACTTACTCTGAATCTGCACAGTTTGGTGAAACTCAAACGAAACATTGTGTGTCCCAAAAAGGCGTCTTCCCTACTTTGAGTGAATCCTCCCTCCCTGTGTCCATATGACCCGACACATGCCTCTTGCTGTGCCAGGTGCTAATCCTGACTAAAGGGATTACATTTTTAAACCATGTCAACGATCTGTCTGAACAGCCAATGACAACATGTTTTGTTATCTTCATCACTTTTTAAATGTGATTCTTTGCTTTACTCAGCACCAAACTCCTAAACACTAATGTCTTGTTTCCTGTTAAGAATTTTAAATTGTGAACATCCACAAAGAACTACTTTTTCGTGTGGAAGTACCAATCACCACTTCATATTAATTTGAACAAGAGAGTACTTGGGTTTACCTGAGGTTTCATATTTGGGATGAGAGCTCATATAAATCTTTCCATTTTCTCCATAATAGTGTCAGTGCTGATTGGTCTGTCTCAATCACAGTCATTAATTCTTCCTCTAAACACAGACACTCTTATTGTAGTTAGTCACTAGATCTCAATTTCTCTTTCACCCTAATCAAAAACATGAATGTATTTATTTTGAATGCTTTGTTTTAGGTCGGTAATAAGTTTCCTTGAGAAAATAACTATGCAATGTGGTTAAAGTTATAGGGAAAAGAAGGTTTTTCCTTTAGTGCGGCTCCATTTAAACACGTAGATATTAATGAATTACTCATTCATTATTGGAAGCTTTGTATTGCAGTGTATGCCTTCCTGTAGAGATGTCACATATTGGAAGTGTCTAACTGAATACTGTCTCTATTTTCTTTTAATTAGCCCCAAATTACAAAGTTATGTCAAGGAAGCTTCTAGGAAACCAAACCATACTGCACTACTTTTTTTCCAGTGTCATCAATTGTGTCATGTTGAAATGACTTTTCACACTTGTTACTGCTAAGTTAATTAAAAAGAACCTTACACAACCAACTGTAACACACTTATATGCATATATTATATATATATGTGACGTGCAGTCACACATGTAACATGAGCACATGTATTTATCGAATTTTCAACTAGCTGTGAGGTATCACTCACTCTCCTTCTCTCTCTCTCTCTGAACAGCCAGAACTACGGATATCTATTATATATGAGCAGCAAGTGACAGAAAATAGGTGGCAGCATCAGCTGAGCAGGGCAGACAGCAGGGGCTACAGGTGTCACGCCACAGGTGCTGCATGGATTGCCATAGTTATAGATAGGCTGTTGCCAAGGTTACAGTGCTAATGCCTGCTCACCTGTCTGGGAAATGCCTCTGTACCTTATGATGGACATAAACCTTAAACTACAGCTGAAATGACTTATCAATTAATTGATCAACAGAAATTTTATCAGCAACTATTTTTATAATCGAGAAAATATTATATGTCATTTTTCAATTTATTTATTTAATTTGCTTTCTGACTCAAAATTCACATAAAACAATTTGAGACATTGACATATTGAGCAAACTGACATACTGAAATGTGCTAACAAAGGCAGAGAAGAAGAGGACTGCTAGCAAGTAAACATGGATGGAAATGATGAGGAAAAAAAATTGAAAAATTAGCTTTGCTACTATTTTATTGGAGGAATGATGTGTTTAACAACTTTGTGAGGCCTCAAGGATATTCACAATGTACACAGTGCATTTGTTTATTTATGAGAGCTCCACAGGCCATCTTTAAGTAAACTACTTTATATTGACTTTAAATACTTTGCTCTGGGGCAGCAAAATAGATATTTTCATATGAAAACAATATAAAAAAGCATGTTAAAATTTATCACAGCCCAAGGTGATCTACATTGATAGCTTGTTTAACCAATAGTCCAATACCTAAAGATAATCAGTTTACTTTTATATATATATCACAAAAAATCAAATCCTGACATTTGCGACCAAAACCAGTTACTGATTATCAAAATACTTGCCGATCAATTCTTTGCTGATTGACTAATCTATTAATCTCTGCAGCTCTACTTTGCTGTCACAGATTTTTTGCACCTCTCTGACAAACCCCACTTCTGTAGTAGCACAAAAGGAAGCACTCTTTGACAGGTCTGGTTTGGTGATGCTGTACAAAAGGTTAGAGGCCGACACGACAGAGCTGAGAGTGGGCGTCAACGTGATCACGTCCCCCACCTACAACACACAGCTAAAAAGCTCAAAGGGCTCTTGATCTGTGCCTCTGCACCCCACACATGCTCCACCCCTCGTCCAAATATACCCACCTATCTGTATTTTCAGTAGAGCTTTAATCATCAAAATGCCAGGGCATACAGATATGAATGAACGGCAGGCCTATAGAATGACTCAACAAGGCTGTCTTTATTTCAGACTGAACCAGAATAACACACAAGCTGTAATGTGCAATATGCTGTGGTCCTGCTAGCAGAAATCACCCTGAGTTTTGGAAAAGACTAGGGAACCCTAGCCTTTCGTTGAGCTGCTTATCATAGCGGGCTGCCCTATTTGGCTGAGCAGACCAGAGCACTGGCTGAGCATATGGAGTAATGGAGCCTGTGTTGCTGTATCACCATCTGGGAAACAGAGACTACGTAGGTGTATCACCATCTGCTGTCTGAAAAAACATTTACACAAGCATATTTTTTACACTTTTTAAAAAAAAATCAGTGTGTAATAGTAGCTGACTAGCATCATCATCAACAACAACATCCAGTAAACTGTGTTTGATTTTTCTCAGGTGGTAAGATCCACTAAACTGTGATTGCAATCACAATGTTGTGATTAAACACAGATGTGTGTCTAAATCTAATGCAACTTTAGATGTTGTGGAAATACAAGGAAATGTAGTTTTTTTCAGCAGAATATGTTGTAGTTTGAGGACATCACACAAACACATAGTCACAGGGTTGGGAAATATCACAACATACATCACTGGATTATATAAACTTGTCAACCATAAAATGAATTTTAACATACAGTACAGTTTATCCTGCAGTAGCTATCCATGTGTTGATGCTGGGTGTATCAGGCCATTGTGGGAAGTGTTGTAATCAATGTGCAGGACTGATGAATGGATTTTTATATGATTTTTAAATACAGGACTTTTACTGAGCAACAGTTTTGTTCACAAAATCTCCACAGACCACCTTTAAGTACAGTTAACAACTGTATATTGACTTAAAATATTTTGCTCTTGAGCTGCAAAAGATGAAGGACCTTGGTTTGTCATTCTTTATCTGTTGGATTAAATTAGATTTAAAATATATTACTCCCTGATTATTTTATCCATAAACTGTTTTTCAGATGTTTTTATAGAAACAGGTCCACATCAATAACTCTCAAGTAGCTTTGTGCCTCAAAAATAGCTCAATGCTCAAGTCTATTTAAAGCATTGAATCAGCTAATGAAAAAGTACATGTGATGCTTATGTAATTGCTTGATAAACTGTTTACAAGTGCGACTTACAAAATGCGTCATAAGTAACTAACAAAGTGGAGTTCTGTAGTTTGATTTATGCCTATAAATTCCCCAGCACTGCAGGAAACAGCAGTCCACTGGTGCCCAGAAGGGAAGCTCACTGTCTCCCATGTCATGTGCCGATGACAGCGCCTGCAACAGTGGGTTAGTCAACACCCACCTACTTAAGGGCCTAAATCCTTTGCTTTATGCACACATTCCAGTTGATGAGTAACAATAGCTAATAGTACTGAAAACAAAGCTACAGCAACTGAAGCTATATCTGCCCCATCTGGTTCATCAGTGGTACAGCAGGTGGAGCTACATCTGAGAAACATTCACAAGGCTCTAAACACAGAAGCAGTGTAACGAGCATGCCTCATATATATCTGCATTTTGAGTGGCAAGTCGAGCGATTTCTGTGGTTTATCCTGTGACAGCCGTAATCTCAGCATGTGCATATTGCCAGCCAACGATGTGTTGAACAATGCACCGCAGCAACAACACAAGCACAGCAGAGAAGGTGCTCCTTGTAATCTAAAATCACCATAAGTTCCCTGATTCACTTTTAAAGATTTTTATTTTCATTGTTAAAATAACTGGAAGCCCTGAATCACATTATGCATCAGCTGACCAACAAATCACCTCTCTGAAATATACTATTACTTTTTCAACAGCCTACATGCCTTTGCCTCGTCTTAACCTCTAAACCAAAATCAATGTCAGGTATCTTTATAACCTCTGCAGAGAATTACTGAGGTGCTTGTGCAGCAGCATCGTCCTAATGATAGCAGCTACAGTCTCTTCCCAACCCCAGAAACAACAGAGCACAGAGTGACACAGAAATGCTCCTGCAATAAGCCAGAGCAACAGAAATAAAGACAGTGCATTACATTAGGCACACCTTCACTGGTAGAAGAACAAAAACAGAAGGTATCTCATTTACATCCCTGTCTGACAGGTCTTTTAGAGTTTTCTTGTCTTTACATGTACAACAGCACAGCATCAGCAGGGGCCTAAACTGCTATAAAAAATCATCAAATTCCAGGCTCAGCAGCTTCAACTATACGCTGGATTTTGGCCAGCTGAAATGCATGGCATATAGGTGCAAGAATCTAGGTGTGAATCTAGCCTATAGGAGGATATTTGCATGTCTTCACCTTCTGTACTTATATTTAATGTGCTGGGCTTTCTTAAGCACTTCTGTGTTGTTTATTTGTTCAAACTACAGAACACGTTTCTATCCATAACAAAGTGCAGTTGATATGAAAGACAGTCATGACTTAACACTTACAAGCTTGTTAACTGGCACAAAACAAGCTGGCATAAAAAAATTGAAGTGCGTGACCAAAACAAACCAAAATGAAAAAAAGACTGAAAAAAGCTGCAGAACCATTGGCACTAAAGCTGTGATGAATGAGCTATTCTGGGCATAAAGGTACTAATGCCAATCTGAAAACATTTTCTCTCACGCTGACAGTGAAACCTAGACAGCCTCGTGCATGGTATGATATCTATACATTAGTTACCAGCTATTGTGTGCAACAGCAGCTTCAGATTATATCTATACTTTCCTGCTACTGGTGCTCTCTGCAAGATCTGCAATATTGCATCAAATGAAAACGCGTTTAAATATCAAATGAGGGTGAAGTGACAGAACTGTACAGAAAGTTCAGGTCAGCCATCATCCAGGTTGTGGCTAACTAGTCAGCTGTTAGAACATCACATTCAATTAATCACCTGGCAATCCCTCCTCAGGCAGCACAGCATGCCAAAACACAGAGTTTCAAAACTATTCAGTGTTTTGTTGTAGGACTGCAGATAATAAAATACTGTAGCCTTTAAGTGAAACGCTCCAGTGTCATTTAAGCTAATCAATAGTTTATTCATCACATTGAGCAATGCAGGGTATGTTCATGCTTAGTCACCTGAAGGATTAAACTATTCAGGCCTGAGCTAAGTAGATCAACTTGTACCTTTGCTGTCCTCAAAACCCCAAATGCTGCCTGTCGGTGATACTGACCTATAGGCTATCTGGAAACCCTGAGAAAACCTACTGTGGATGTACTATTAAAAAGTTAGCTGTTTCATACATAGTTCAGCAAATGGTCTCTAAAACGTGGGCTTAATATATATTTACTACCATAAAAAGTTTGTTTAATACTATAATATACTGCAGTATGGTTTGTAAATAATTACAGTTAGGCATCTTTTCAGCGCCATAATCAGCTGACAAAAGCACAAACAGAAGCATTACAAATTGTGTATCAGGTATTAATTCCCCTGATGCTTCATTTTGCAGAAGGATTCTCCATGAGTACAAAGTAAACATGTCATCAACCCATTATTATAATAACAGAAGCTGGTAAACTTACTAACATATTTTCTGTGACTAATAGACACATCGGAGAAGCATAAAAACATACAAGTATGTCATCCTCTTTAAGTGACGTCTACATCCTTTGGGGCCAAATTCAAAAAAACAACAAAAAAAAAAAAAAAAACCAGCAGCGCCTTCCTCCTGGGCCAATCAGTACAGGAGGAAATCATTAACCGTCTCTCTTCCATGTTTCAGCTGATAAAATGCACTGCACAGAGCACAGACAAGCAGCTGTAGAGTCTGGGTTTAGACAGTGTGTGATTGGTGAAAAAATATCAAGAACAGAGAGTGTTGAAGTGGCTGACTCCCCCCCGGTGATTGTAAAAAGGTGCCATACAGCATCTGAGTCTGTGAGTTCACTTGACCTAACACAAAATCTCACACCATCTCGAGCTCATCATTTGCAGTGATGGGAGCTTTTCAAGTACAGAGTCTCAGAAGACGAAACTCAAGGGCGTCTATCTATCTATCCATCCTGTAACTGGAGCCCAAGTCCAGTAACTTCGTGATGCCGGTAATGCACTTGTCAATATGGTCCACAGAGGAAAGTGAAAACAACAATACATCTGCAACTAATGCCTTGGAACAATAGCCTGGGAACACCAGCCCACAAACCACACTTAGCTCATTGTTTGGTATGACTCAACAGACACCTGCTTGGGACAGACATCATTTCTAGTCTGCGATACAACAGACGACTGACAGTTTTACCTTAACGCAGACATCGGTCACTGTCGCTAGTCTTTGCTTCTGCTTTTCAAACTGGAAAAAATCACAGCAGCTGTTCTGAAATGTCAGATTTCTGTGGGATTTTTGAGGTGTAAGATGCTGATTCATTATTTATTTTTGATCTAAAATAACTTTTTTTAAACTTTTTTTTTAAGGTTTGGAAGTTTAACGCTAAAGTAGGTCATGTCATCATGTAAACACTACCCATGGCTTGCTGAGCAATTCTGGCATATATCAACTTGAATTGAATCTAAGCTTGCAAGATCCAGTCAGAGTCTGAGAAGTTGTTAAAATAATGTCTTGGATATCCTTGCAAACTATTATCATTGTATTATTCAGTGAAAATACTTGTTAAGTTTCCTTCCTGTCTGTGAGAACGTGGTGACACAGTTCTGTGGAGAAAGCAGTGAAACCTTCCTGCAGCACAGAGGGGCCTTTTCAAAAGCAAAATGCCAGAGCCATAACCAGGGAGATGGTCTTTCTTAAGGTCTCTCCCACTGTGCGAACTTAAAAGCCAGAGCACCGGGACCGCTACGAAGCCAGGAGCGACGAAATGACACAACAAACACAGCATGTTAGATGTTTCTCTGCAGTGTCAGGGCAGAAAGCATTTGGATTGCAGCACCTTTTCAAGTCAGGATTCAAGTCAAGATTCTCAATACCAACACTTATTATAATGTTTGTAACTGTACCTGTCATTTCTGGAGTAATGAACAGTTAATAACAGTGGTGACATCTATTTGTAAATCTTACGCTAAGGCTTTCAGGATTGATTCTACAATCAACAGATTTTATTGTTTAATTCTTGATCAAATGCATGATCCATTTAGCCATATGTATTATCATAATAAGCTACATTATGTAGTTACATGGACAAAGTGCAGGTCTGCATGTCACACACTGCTCTGACCAGCTTCAAAATGGTATGATGTTAAGATTTTCTTGAAGGCATGTTATTGACAGAATCCATAACAAAGATGTTTGACTATAAAAATATCAATAATAGAGCTGTTGCGTGGTCATTAAACACTTAACCATTCAAAGCTATAAGAAGTGCATGGCTCAGACAGAGCAGAGTGTACCATGTAATTCAGTGCCACGCCAAGTAACGCTCATTTCTGTAGGTTAGGGGGGTTGTCCTGACCTAATTGTTGATGCTGCTTATTGATGAAGCCAGTGGTAACACAACTCTGGCATGTGGGGCAATGTTTGCTCTAGCTAGAGGGGATATGTCCTGTAAATCCTGTTCCTCCAGCCTGTCAGCCTAACCTCAGCTGGCGTTTATAAGCCTTTGATAACGATGTGACGGCTTGACTTGAGGGTGATTTAGTTAGCGCTGCGTGCACACTACACTCCTACACGCCAGTTTGTGAAAAGTAAACGGAAACACTGCACCATGGCTATGTTTCAGACATGCAGCATGACAAAGGAGGCTGTGGCTAGCTGTAGCGAGCCGACCCCACCGGCTGTCAGAGCAGGGCGCATGTTCGCTGGGACTGACAGCTGAGAGCGGGGTTATGAGGAGTAGGGAGGGGGGGAGGGGGCTTAAAAACAGCTGACAGACCCAGGTGTGGGAAACTAAGTTGTCAACAACACTAGTTACTACTTTACAGCTGTGGCAGCAGTGTTGCTGAGTTAAGCTAACAGCAGAAACTGAGAGTCCCACCTTTGCTTTGCCGGCCTCCAGCTTCTTTTGCCTCTCCTCGTCTTCCATTACCGCTGTCCCTGTGGCGAAAACAAGAGGGAGGCTGCTTCATAAGAAATACCACAGAGAAAATTTTTAAAAACCAGCGGTTAGATTTCTGCTTGTCCGGCTAACAGTTCACTACCACTCGCTTTCTTCTATGTACTGTCTCCTTGGTGGTAGTCCGCCGCCATGTTTTCCACGTAAACATGAGACCCAACCATGATGACGACGTGTAGGTGCCTCCATGGCTACGCCCACTGGCATTCCACTAGTGGTGCCTTCAGGTCCCGTCAGAAATGTCGGAATGTATCTGAATCAGCTTTGTTAGCCAAGCATGTACAGTATGTGCATGCGAGGAATTTGACTACGAGTGGTTTCTAGTGGTCTTTTGTTTGCTTACCGCTTACACGCGGTACCAGTACCAATGTTTAGGGAGATACACCTATATATTTAGCAAATACAAGGACACCAAAGCTTAACAAAGATACCTATACTTAGACTTAAGACTACAAATCAGTAGGTGAAAAAAAAAAAAAGAATAAGACAATTACAAAGAAAAAAACAAAAACAAAGTCCCAATACTAATGTAAAAATACTCCATTATATGTAAAAGTCCTACATTTAAACTCCCTCACTTTAAGCACTTATTAAATATTATCAGCTAAATGTAGCCTACTTAAAGTATTAAAAGTGACAGTTCTTGTTTTGTGTGAAATCTGCCCCTTTGTAATAAATGACATTGTGAATACTGCAGACATGAATGTATAATCAGATGACTGCTTGAGGTGGAGCTCCTTTTACTACTTTATATACAGTAAGTTTAGTCCAGTGCTTCCCAGCTTAGGGGGTCGGGGCCCCTCAAAGGGTCACAGGAAAATCTGACAGGTCATGAGATGAGAAAAAACATGTATCTTTTACAACAACAGGTAAAAGTCCTGCATTCAAACTTATACTCTGGTAAAAATACCTATGTATCAAAAAAGGATAATACCAGAATATGATTATTGCTGCATTTATCTACCATTTTAATTTAGTCAAGGGGGAACTGTTGAGCAGTTTAATTTATGACAATCCACCATACTTTAAAAGCTAATCATATCATATGTTTTTTTTTTTTAAACATTTCTTCTGGGAGTAAAAATATGCAAGTGGCATCAAATGGGGGTGCACTATACCTCAGAGCTGTATTTCAGTACATCACTTTTGTTACTGTATATGTAGCCTAAGAATTGAACAATTGTTGACTGTCTAAAATGTTTTAAATAAGCCAGATGTCTGTTATTTTTCATGTTTATTTTGTGTTTCCTCATGTTTCTATCTGAGGTTTAGAAGAAAATGAATATTTATAGAACCAACTCAGACATGGTAGAACTCTTATATGTAACAGTTAATGTAGAGCAATCTTGTTAATGATCATCAGTGATATAATCAACATAACTGATGATAATACTTCTCATAATGTCATAGATTTCAGTGTATTATATGCTGTCTGAATTCTGCTTAAAACGTCTGCACAGTTTCTATGGTAACAGGAGGAAAGGTTGTCACAGCTGTACCAGTTGAGACTAAACACTAAATATTTTCAGTTCAAAGCTGCTTTTTCTCCTGATTAATGCTTCAGCCATCACCTCACATTTTGCAGCACAGCAGCTAATGGTGCATTCTGTGTATGCTTCGAACTACAGTTGAATTTACTCGATTAAGGAGAAAACATCTGAGCTGTCTTGGCTGAAAGGGACAGCAGGTAACATGAGAGACTGGCATCAGTTTCTAGGACAGATGGGGGGTGATAAAGGAAAGAACAGCCAATATTTTACTTACAGATTCCATGGGAATTGATCTGTCTAATAGTTCACAAATAATTAAAGTCTAAATTCATCCTGCGTCCTACAGACATTTTACCACCAAAGTCTGCTACATTTCAAATTTAAATTTCCACATTGCCAGGAATATTATTCCTATAGAATATTCCTTTTAAATCCCTTTAAGTGTGATACTATTCCCTAAGACACAGCCTATGCAATGTATGTGTGATGGCTGAATGGTTGATAAAAACCTCCACACTAACATTTTTTGTCCTCAATTTTAGCCTGAGCCCTGCTGAGAACTTAAAGGTTAATGTCCAAACACCTTCACATTAAAGTGCTTTCATCAGTCACAGTCCTGTTACCTTGCGGCTCAACATGATTTGTTCAAAACATGACTTTCTAACAGAAAACCTGCTGGGTTCACAAGTTCGTAAAATGTAAAAGTTTCTTTTCTTCCTCTTAAATTGCTGATTGGACAACATACCAGCAGTGGCAGCAGCAGCAGCAGCAGGTGAGGATGCTCTGCGTCTTCTGCTGACAGGAGCTGAACAGCTTATCGTCTGGCAGATCTTGAATTCCACCCATCTTCTTTTGGACATTCTTATTTATTTGATCCCACCTGTGAACACTCGCTGTTTGTGCAACAATGTCTGCAGGAGCCACTGAGCATTTGAAAGTTTCGTCAGTTTTTAAATTATTAATTCACTGAAGGAGTACGGTGTCAGCAGTTACCCAGGCAACTTTACTGAGCGGACAACAACAAATGGATCAGGACAGAATTCTATGTAATATTAAAAATGCAAATAAGTGCACTGAAACTACAAGAAACTCAACACAAGGAAGAGAAAATAATGGATATTAATTCTAATTACAACAGCATCCATGTTTTAATAGGAGCCTACCTGAGGGGAGGGAGAGCCATGCTATACACTTATGTGCCAGTTTATTAGGTATAGTACACTAATTTTTAGATTGCTTTAGACTATGGATTGGAATTAATACCCCTCTAAAAATATTTCAACATAATAAAAAATAAAAACAGGAATTTATTTAGTATAATGCCTAAAGATTGAGTAGGCTGTTCACAGTAGAAACATTAAGTTAACCTGTAAGAAGAGAAAAAAGCACATTATAATGATGAAATTCTGCCATTTGGTGCAAAATATACTTTACATTTTTTGACATAAATATATTATTTGACAGAATATAGAAAAGCATACAATGTTGCATTGATTTATATTCTTTATTTTGTTTTTATGTTACTATGTTTATTTTTTGTTTTTTGTAAATATCATGTGCCATGGGCCAAATGTTTGGCACAATGCAGATACTAACTAGCTGTATAAGACTTCATTAGATTCTGTTTGTATGGCCATAGTAACTGTAATAAGCCACTCAAAAAAATGGTGAGATGTACCATGGCCCTTGATTCATTCCTGCTTATTAGTGTAAAATCAAATTCAGCCACAACTTTCTTTGTTTTGTTGTTCACTTTTCCTCTCTCGTCATTTTACAGGCTGCAGCATGGGCCATACAGAGTTTATCCCTGTCACATCATTATGCAAATATAGTCAAAAGTGCCTTGGACAAGTGTGAGAAAAGTGGAAGTGGAGTCTGTAAATGGAAAATAAACTGCCTTCTTTTGATGGCTGAGACAAAATAAAATTGAGACTCTGTTCCACGTGTCATGGAGGAAGCTGTTTCGACTAATACACAGCGCTCACTTCAGTCTTTCGAGTGCAGTGGAGTGAAAGCTCATTTACATAATGACGACATCACTGGGCTGTTTTAAAATATTCATAAGTGGTGGGACTCGTCAGTAAAGAGGGACAGTGGATCATCAGGTTTTTCAGTGCCATGCTGTGAGCCACAACACATGGTAAATGGTCATTTGTATCTCATGGGCACACAAGAACATCAGCCATATGTCTGGGACAAAATAAAATATTAATGCCTGTAACCCACTGTCCCATATACCCTGTAACTATAGTATTCTCATTATTATGCAAAACATCAAACTAATCAGGTATAATGAGTTAGCTATGGATAGACTAAAATTGACATTGCACTCTGAGGATTTAGTAAGTGACTGAATACTTATTTACAATGTATATTATATAATGTGCAGCTCCTCTAAGGACAGGTACACATAAATGATAAATGGTGAATACTGAAATGCTTCAATATTTACAGTCTTTAAAAAGATAATGCAGGAATCTTGTGTTTCTCCAAGAGAACAACATCCTGGCTTCCTGGGGAAGTCAATTGTAGAGATGAAATGTATAAATATTCAATATACAGAGAACGTTATTAAACAGTTTAATGTTAAATTAACCCACTATATTTAAGCCCTTTGCTCCCATCTAGTGGTTGAAAATACACACTTTTTTTTCTTTTTACTCCAAAACGCTAGATGGCGCTAAATGAGAAATGGAAAAACCACCGTTTGGGGCTGCATTGCACTTTACATTGTGCAGCCTGCCGGAAATTATAATTAGAAGAAGAAGAAGTTTCATGTTTCCGCCGGTGACTTCTCGGTGTCGGACGGGTCTGTCAAAACGATCCCGTCTCTCCAGCACGTAGGCAACTGTCGAAGAGAGACCTCACATGTACAGCATATATGGTATGTGCTATGATTTTGTTCAGGCTTTAGATAAAAAAAATGATAAAATGATAATAAAATGTACACTGATAAAAGCTGTAACAGTGAAGCTGTCTGGTTGACCGGGACTTCCCATTCGCTCAACGTATATTGTTGATGTACTGGAGGGCAGTTTTGAGGTATTATACCTGACAACTTTCAGATTATGCTCCGTTATTTCACTCTTCCTCCATTACATTTATTTTGGTTGCCATATTTGACATGGAAAAATCTCACCATCAGAAATCTGCTAAAATCTGGTACATTATTATTAGTAGTTAAAATGATCTCCAACTCAACCAGCTACAACATTTAAATCCTGCATCAATCCAATAATTGATACAGAAATGTAGCACACATAAAACGTTATATATAACATTTTGACTCTCAGGAAACACGGTATACTGATAATACTTGTGTTATTTTGGCTCTCAGTGGGACTTGTCCCTTGTCATCTAGCAAAAATATGCCATGTTTATTTGTTTTGTATGTTTGTTTGTTTTTTTTTTTTAGCTCTGCTGACACTGGCAGTGATGTTACAGCGTAGCCCTCCTCAGTGAAAATGGCAGCAGTACCTGCAGTGAGGGCTCTCCTCAGCCTCCATCGATCAGTGACAGTGCAGCACAGCTTTGGGCTTATTAAAGTGCAGTTGAGATCAACGTGCCTTCCCAGGAGTCTTAGCAGTGCTCCTACAAAAAGCGATGAGCTGAAGCAGCCTGTGAACCTAGAGAATGAATCCCTGCTGCAGAACCTGAATCTCATGGGAGTTGATGTGAAGATGGCACGTCAGCGTCAGCCTGGGGTGCTTCGTAAAACCATCACTAACGAGGAAGGCCTCGCTCAGTTTCTGCAGAGCAAAGGTGCCGGCAAGAGTGTAATCGCCAGCATTATATCCCGTTATCCCCGTGCCATCACCCGCTCAGTTGATCACTTGGAACAGCGCTGGGAGCTGTGGAGGAACATTTTCAAGACGGATGCAGAAATTGTGACCATAACTGGATCGTTCTCCTGAGTCTTTCTTCCGGTCCAGCGATAATGAGAACTTGAAGAAGAACATAGCTTTTGTGACCTCGTTGGGATTGACCACCAAAGACCTCCACCGGCTGCTGACCACAGCGCCGCGGACATTCTCCAACAGTTTAGCACTCAACAGGCAGATGGTGGAGCTTCTGCAAGATGTCTGTGCAGAGCTTGGCGGGAAGAATCCAGAGGAGTTTGCCAAAACTGTCATAATCCAAAAACCTTTACATTCTCATCCGAAGCACAAAGAGAGTCAGGGCAAACATTGACAACCTGAGAGCATCTCTTAACCTGAATGATTCAGAACTGCTGGCTCTTCTGCAAGGCCCCGGAGCAGAAATCCTGGACCTTTCAAATGAGTATCTGAAAAAGAACTTCATCAGTCTTCAACAGAGGATGGTTTCGCTGGGCTGTTGGAAAGCTGACATCAAAAAACTGATCAACACCTACCCAATGGTTCTGTACATTGGGACAAACACACTGAGCGCTAAATTGGACTGTCTCCTGAAAGGAGGAATAACCATGAGGCAGATACTGGAGAAGCCCAAGGTTTTGGATTTCAGCACACAGAACATTACAGAGCGACTAGTGGAGCTGCAGAGAGTGGGATATGACTTCCAGAAGAATGGCATCAACATCCTGGACTCTAGCCGAAAGCGGTTTGACGCAAAGATAAAAAAACTTGCTGCTGCATCAGATGAGTGAATGCAGTTACTTGTAATGTTAGACAATGTTTTAGCCTGCTTTCCCAACATTTCAATATATTCATTCATATATCTTGTAGGGCTGCAGCTATCTTCACTATCCATTAATCTGCTGATAAATGTCCTTGATTTATTGTTTGGTTTGGCTTGGAAATAAGGATCGCAACTTCCTAAAACCCACGGTGACGTCTTTATGTTTCTGCTTTTGTCCAAGCAATTGTCCAAAGTCCGAAGATATTCAATCGACCATCACTCAAGCTAAAGAAAGCAGCACAATTAAGAAGCTGGATGTTTTGAATGTATGAGATTTTTGAACAAATAATCAAGTATCAAAACAGGTACCATTTAATTTTGTGTTGACTGGTCAATCAATTAATTAACTGTGAACTGTTTCAGATCTAATATTCAGTAGTTATTTTATTCTTTTATTTTTATAAGAATGTTAAAAAAAAAAAAAAAAAAAGCATTAACAGCTGCCAAAAATTCAATCCCCCTTTAAATGCACATGCATTACTAGGAATTTATTTTCATGCTCAAATGTGTGTAAATGACTCTACAAGTTGGAGAGCCAAATTCATGTGAAGATGCAATCTTGAAATAAAAGTGATGTCCACACAAGGGTATAACAGCGGACCACACGTGTCATCCATATGAACATGTAATCACTATTGTTTTGTTTGGGTTTTTTTTTTATCAATATCGAAGAGAGGTCTGTGAAAGTGAAACATGCTATGCATATTAAATAACAGGGGTAGTCTGATTCTAATCTATACCTTGATTACAGACGTCCATTAAATGTATATAATAATTAATTTAATCTTAAAAAAATGACTGGAGAGTCTTCGCTTTCTTCTGCGGAACCAATGTTCGCCGACCAGTTCACCACCGACCCCGCCTAACAGCTGAACAACAGTTTCCTCACGCTGCACGGATTGTTGCTGTGCATGTTAGGGTGAGAAACAGAACTGCAATTCAAGTTAACTTTTCTTTCTGTTGGTTTAAATGTTTTTTGTCGAGAATTTTAAAAAGCAAAAAATTACATTAGTTGTTGTCCCGCGTGTTGCAACGGTCAACAGCTTTCCGTTAGCTGTTAGCTTGTTAGCAGGGTCAGGATTATTTAGTTAATTTCACTGTTGCAGCAAAATATGCTCCAGTAACAGTTTAGTGTGACAACGGCAGAAATAACACGTAAGTAACCAGGCTAATGTGAATCGTGTCAGCTTGCCCATACAGCCACTTTATATGGAAGTTGAGTAAATTAAAAGTAATGTCAGCAATAATATGGAAAAAAGTCAAAAGTCATTATTTTATTTTTCACCTACTTGCCTGCACATAATAGACGTTTTATGATTATTTACCTTTGTTCAGCTTTGTTGCCCTTGTTTTTGCTGTATGTCCATGTGTATCTTCCTGTACATTGTTATCGGTATTGTCTGTAAGTTCACTGAAAGTCATAAACTACCTACAGTATTTCTTGAGCATATACTGATAAATCGTGTGCTCAGGATCACGGGACGATTGATATTGTCTTGTTGCATTTTGGTCCTGAGTGATCAGCTGATGTGTCCACATGTTTCAGAGAGAGGACTGGGGAAAAGGCTCTGAGGGTGTGATGGAAACAGCGGCCAGTGACACAGCTGGAAGTGGGAGGGATGTGGCTGTAAAGGGTGAAGCCGCCATCAAACCAGAGTAAGCGCCTTGCCATTTGTGGCACACACCCTGAGCTGTTTCACACAGTCTGCCGCTTTGTCTGATGAAGCAAAGAGAACTACACTGTCAGCAAAAAGGCTTAACGGCCTTTAGTGAGTGCACTAGACTTATTACACAGGGTATAAGCACATATCCTGCTTCAGATTTATGAGGACAGGCTGGTCTGTATTAGTAGCTACAGGGTCATTTATGTGGTAAATTTGACAAAATGCCTTGTGAATTAATTCTTTTTCTTCACTGAGGTGACCTTTAATGAACCTGTAGCACATTAATTACATTTCAGAGCAGGGCACTGATGTTGCACCATTTCACACAAAGGTCATACCACATATATTTTTGTAGCTAACTTACAGGAAATCAGTGTATTTTTCTATTTTGTGCTAACAGGAGATGTCGCAGTACATGGCCCTCCAGTCAAAACTGTGTCTTTGGATTGTTGCTGCCATTAACAAAGTGATGGGAAACTGGCTTTCCAGAGGTTTAATGCTAATAAAAAACTAAAATATATACTGATATAAAAAATGCGAGTTTTCTGAGATCTTGCTCAAACTGTCCAGCATGGCAGTAGTGTCACATAAAATGTCATCTGTTCTAGTGTGAGCACACTTTCCACTAAAAAATTGCTCAAAAATTTCTGTGAAACAGTAGCATGATTACATCCCCTCTTCTTCTTCTCTTTGCAGATTCCTAACAACCAAAGAAAAATTTCATGGGTTTGTAGACTCTGAGTGGCAGGGCTCAAAAGGAGAACAGGCCAGTGATAATGGCACAGTTGAGGAGACAAAGGAGGCCTGTGTGGAGGAGCCTGAAGCTAAAAAGCTCAAACTAGACCCAGAGGAAAGGACTAAAGGGTGGAAGCAAGATGGTAAACGCCTTCGAGGACAAAATAAGTCAAGGCCACACACTAAGCCTACAACCTATGATGAAAAACGACTGTGTCTCTCAGTCATTCAGGTATGAAGCTTTCACTGACCATCCACAAATGCCACATACAGTACATTTTGATTGCTATTTGTCAGCTGATATTTATTGTCATGACTTCTCCCCTCCATTTAGGCCAATAGGGAATGTCCCTTTGGAGACAAATGCCACTTTTATCATGACGTTGCTGAGTACATGTCCTCTAAGCCTGCTGACATTGGCGAAAGCTGCTACCTCTATGACACGTTCGGAAAGTGTGCTTATGGTCTCTCCTGCCGCTTCGCCAAGGCGCACACTACACCGGACTTCAAAACCATGGAGAACACGGATCTAGTCAAGGCTTGTGAAGGCAAGAACCCGGTGAAGAACAGCTTGAGCAAAGACCTCCAGAATTGTCTGAGGAAGCGTTCGGTGTCCTTTAAGAAGTCAGCGGAGTACCTGAAAACACTTTCAAACAACAGAGACAACAAACAACAGCAAGGGAACGGTAAGAGGACTCAAGTGGCTTTAAATAGATTTACTTTCTTTACTTTATTCTATCAAACACAAACAGATTTAATAAAAGCATCTGCGCATAAAATGTGAAATCTGAATTGAGTTGAATTAGGTTTTATAATTCAGTTCTTTGACACACTCAGGCGAAGCTTGTGTAGCCAAAGTATCTGCCGATCCAACAGGAGCGGAGCAGCGTGTGGCTACTGAAGGAGAAACACAGGTACAAACGTCCGTACTCAGAGCACTACCTCTTATTCACACTCTATCAGTCAGCGGAAGAAAGTACAGGCAACTATTTTTACATGTTTTCTTTGTGCAGTCCAGCCCAGATAAACCACCACCAGTGAAGACTGTCGGCCCACTGACTGATGCTGATGTCATCAAACTGCGTCAGTGTGAAAAGAAACAGGTACTTATTAGCCAACTATTTCTCCTCAAAATGCTATTTTCTTAAAGGTTGTTGACAGATTTTAAATAACACAAGGACCGTCATGATCATTTTCCTGTTGAATAAATGTACACATTAATAAAAGCCAGCTGACACTGATAAATATTTAAGAAAGATTCAGTCTGTGTACTAGTAGTGTGGGTTCATGACTAAGGAGTCTGTTTTTCTGTTTCTATGTTCAAGGTGGACTTTCGAGACAAGCTCTACCTTGCTCCTTTAACAACAGTAAGAACTAACAGACTGAATTTAATACTAAAGTCTGTGTTAAATGATTTAACACTGTGTCATCATTTTTAAGTTGAAGTATAGGGTGAAGCCCATAAAAGAGTTTTTAGACTGAGTAAATGCTTCCCTCTCTTTCCTCAGTGTGGCAATCTGCCTTTCCGTCGTGTGTGCAAGCGCTTTGGCGCAGACATCACCTGTGGCGAGATGGCCATGTGCACGAACCTGCTGCAGGGTCAGCAGTCAGAGTGGGCCCTCCTCAAGAGACACGAGAGTGAAGATCTTTTTGGCGTCCAGGTGAGGTCCTTGTAGAAGATGTTAAAAATCTTTTTGGCCATGTTTGTTATCACTGTGAACAAAGGTTGCCTTGGTTCTGAAGTACAAATTGTGTCTCCAGGTGGAGGGCTGCTTCCCCGACACCATGACGAGGTGTGCAGAGCTCATCAACAACAACACTGATGTTGACTTTGTGGACATCAACTCTGGATGCCCTATTGATCTTGTCTACAAGAAGGTAAAGCCTTTTACAAACAGTTCCAGTGTTTTTTCCCCTCTCTGCAGTGTTCATTTTTTCACCTTTGCACACACTGGCTGCAGTTTGATTTTTCAAAAACAATATTGCCAAACCTTTCTGGGTTATTTAGTTTAATCTACATAAAAACCACATACAAAGACTTCTACTCTGGTTTGGTTATCCATCACTGTGGGAAAGAGGATGACAGTCATGCTCTGTAAAGTTGCATCAAATGCTCTTATCAGGCTATGAACTTCTATATTTGGACAGGATTTCCTCTCGCATATTAATGCTAATCTATAATAACAAGTGCAGTCTGTGGTTACATTAGGACTCATCTTAAAGCTTAAGTAGAAGTAGGAACAGAGCTTGAGTAAGAGATTTAAATGTTCCTCATGGGTGACGTCACAGGCAACAAAACTATGTTTTTCCCACAGTGGTTGAGACAGAATCAATAAACATAACTGATAAGCATGTACAGCTGTTTGCAAAATTTCCATATTTTGTTGATTTTTTGAATCGAAAAGATGTTGATAAGAGAAAACAGACATTAAAAATAGCCCTTTGTGACTCGGTTGGTTAACAAACATGAACATAATGAGCGTGTTCTATGATACAGTGTAAAAAGCATTTGACAGGAGATATTAAACATCAACATGACTCTTGTTGACAGATGGTGTTTGTTTGCTTTTCCTCATCAGGGTGGAGGCTGTGGCTTGATGACGCGCACCAGAAAGTTTGAACAAATAGTCAAAGGAATGAATTATGTAAGTGTCTGCTGTTAGTTTACCTAATGTAAAGCATTATGGAGTGACAAAACGTATGGTAAATATAACTGTCCCATGAAAACAATGTGTATCCCTGGCTTGGATAACAAAACATAGATTTTTTCTCCCTGAAGGTCCTTGATGTCCCTTTAACAGTCAAGATCCGCACTGGTGTTCAGGAGAAGAGCAACATAGCACACAAGCTCATCCCAGAGATGAAAAATTGGGGCGTCTCCATGATCACAGTAAGTTTTTTTTTAGCAGCAGAAGCATTAAGACATGTGAAATGTTATTGCAACTATAAAAAGATTAGTGTGATTAAATGAGTGCCCTTGTCATCCTGCCAGTGAATTCCTCTGTGAGGCATTTTTCCACCTATCTTGTTTTTAAATCAGTCCTTTGTGTTATTTTCATATCTGCAGATGATTAAGACATGGTGTCTGCATCACATTGTGATGATACAGAGCTGATGCTGTCATTTTCTCACAGTTGCATGGCCGATCCAGAGAGCAGCGCTACACCAAGTTAGCTGACTGGGACTATATCACCACTTGCTCCAAGCTGGCCAGTCCTGTCCCACTCTTTGGTATGTGGATTTGTAAAGATTGCACCTGCACAGAGCGCTGATAGGGGGGCAAAATACAGTAAATACAATTTGGAAATCTCAGGGTTATAAAATCATGCACAGGCCATGAAAGAGTGATTCATTGCTGGTGATGAGGTGAACTGAGGTTACCTGATTTTATCGTTCCAGGAAATGGAGACATTCTGTCCTATGAAGATGCCATGAAAGCGAGAGAGACCGGAGTTTCTGGTATTATGATTGCAAGGTAAAAGTGGCAACACCTCACAATGGCATGAGAAGAAAGTTCTCAGTAAGGTCTGCAGCCACCATCAGCTTTCAGGATAAGTGCTATATTGGTATATGTTGTTTTAGGTTTTGACTCCATTCACCTAGACACAGTTTCTGTGACTGACTCAAGTTCAAACATAAATTTATTTTACCTTACTGTAACCGAAGGTTACTTTAAATTCCTTTTAAACGTACATTTAAATTGTCAGACCCCTTAAGGCTGCCATCTAGCCTCCATGTATAATTGTGATTTAGTTATTTTTTTATGTGGCGTTTCTGTTATTTTGTCCACCCCCTTTTTATTTGCTATGATGTACCATTAGCAGTATGTTTCTTCTTGTGCTTCTTCTGCAGCTTATATTTGAAAAATTGAATTGATTTTGCGTTTGTGTCGTCAGGGGTGCTCTCATTAAGCCCTGGATTTTCACTGAGATAAAGGAGAGCAGACACTGGGACATCTCGTCCAGCGAGCGACTGGACATCCTCAGGGATTTCACCAACTTTGGTCTGGAGCACTGGGGCTCCGACACTCGAGGTGTGGAGAAGACCCGCACCTTCATGCTGGAGTGGCTCTCCTTCATGTGCAGGTGGGCACCATCATGCACTTCAATATATTGTATTTCTGCCTACTATAAACAAGAAATATTCATGACTGTGTTTCATATGCTGCAGCAATACAGTATTTAATAAGCAGGCCTATTATCTTAAATTCTGAACTGTAACAACAAAACCTTCAAATACAATCTGGTTGTTCACAGTGAACTAAAACTAACTGAAAAGTGCAATGGAGAGAAATTCAATATTATGTTTATCTTTTTCTCCTCTTTCGCTCTCTCTCTCTTTCTCTTATATATAGATATATTCCAGTAGGCCTGTTGGAGCGAGTGCCTCAGAAAATCAATGAGCGACCTCCGTACTACATGGGCAGAAACTACCTAGAGTCACTGATGGCCAGTCAAAACGTAGGGGACTGGGTCAGGATTAGGTGAGCAGAAAACCCTTTTTTAAAAAAAAAAACAACACAATTTAACACCAAGCTACATTTAGATTAAAGAGTTAAATTAACATATTTTTTCATTTTTAACTTTATGCCATTTCCCCTTTCCAGTGAAATGCTTCTTGGACCTGTACCGAAGAATTTCAACTTTTTGCCCAAACACAAAGCCAATGCCTACAAGTGATTTTCTCTCTGAATGACCACTAAAAAAACATCCAGGTTTTTGATTTAATTGTTAGTTTTTTATTGGCTCTAGAGAGTAAGACATACAGAAAGAAAATCTGTTGTGTTTTAAATGATAAAGACTATTTAATAGTCTGTTTATTTTTACCTGTGGTGCAGTAGTACACATGGGTGTTTGTGTATTTGAAATATATGCAATAAAGTTTTTGGCCACACTGATTATTTCCATGTTTGTTTGTTTGTTTGTTTGTTTTTGTTATTCTTCAGCTGTTAAAAGAGAAAAGGAGTGATTTATGATCTGTCATTATGGAATCATTTTATAACCATCAATTGTATTATGCTTTTAACACAAAGAGGCATTGATTCTAGTATAGTAGGTGGTGGAATTGTATTGTAGTTAAATGTTTTGTCCAACATGATGATGACTGGTCTCATTTATAGGAGTTAAATTACAACATTTGTTTAATTATAACACCTGTAAAACTTAAGGCAAACCAATAGAAGCTCAGACATAATTTCTACTTTTACTGTGATCATAAATTTAATTTCTTTTGTGTTAAAACAACTTTAACATGAGAAAAAAACTTTTTCCCCTAGCCCTCTCCTTTACAGCAAGTTGACGGTTTTTATTTACACACGTGAGACTTTAATTGGCCTCGGAGGTGTTAATTAGCAGCGACCAGGTGCAGCTAATTAAGTCCAAACCGCTACTTGTACCATGGCAGGAGGCGGCGGCTTTATCCGGTGTTCAGCAGCTGCAAGAGGGCTTTCACTTGGATCCATGGCTAGGCTCAGGGTCGAGCTGCTGGTAGTCCTGACTGGGACTCTGCTGCTGGGTTCAGTCCGAGGCTGGGAACGGATCAACGACACTCAGCTTCTCAGGTTGTACGAGACGGGGCAGTGGGGTTCAGCCGTGAGTTCATCCGAGGATGACTCTCTTAGCGTTACACCACCAGGTAAAATGCTGCCAATAACACAGCTCTCAGAAGAATTTATAAATTCCTCCGGTTCTTAGTGAACCCATAAGCATTAAAACACCCTTTTTAAAGTAATGCACGCCAGGGTTTTTTGCTGCTTCAACTCTTCTTGGTCCGGTATGACCTGTAGCTTATGGTGGCTAAAGACTCCTCTTGTGCTACTCCTAAATTACATTTTAACATTTACCCATATCCTGTAATTGCTTTATAACTTGATTCGTTTCTTCCTCATTTAGCCTTGACTTGTCAAATGTCAGTTCACTGATTTGTTTTGTAACCAAATGCTTAAAACAATTGCATGCAGTTGAACACCTGCAAAACTCCCATTCAGAGGGTAATGAATGAGTAGTTCTGTACATGAATTTAAACAGATGACCAGAGATTTTTACATTGTGCAATTTCAGGTTCATATTGATGATGATTTTGAATCCAGATGTACATTTAAGGATTTAATGGAGAGGATTTTTAGGACATTTTTCCTTGTTTCATTTTTGTTTTCATGGGAAAAAAGAAATGATAAAAAAATAATAAAAAATATCAAATGTTCACTTTACTTGCACAAAGTAAAACTGGTTTAATCAGTCCACTAATAGCAACTGTATATTTATACTCCTCAGACAAAGAAATTAGCACAGATCCTTCCTTTTTGGATGAGGACTAACCTGTTAGATTAAGTAATCACAATTCTACATGCCCCCACCCCCCAGATGACAGCAATGACGATGATGACGATGGCGACGATGACGGCGACAGTGAAGATGCAGTTCCTGAAGTTGAAGGTGCTGCCACCAGTGACAAGTTCGACCCTTTTTCTGACCATGGATTCCAGGTAGAGGAGGAAGGTGGAGATTCTGGACCAACAGACTGGGCCAGTAGTACAGACGGTGGATTCCAGATGGAATTTGTAGATGCCCCTCCGAGGAGCTGGACCAGCAGTACCACCCTGGGTTCTACTGGGCTAGATGTCATTTGTAGTGAAACTGGCCTCAAAATTACTCTGCCAGCAGGTCAATTAAGTGAAGTTAAAGTTTTGGGTATGCGCTTTGCCTTTTCTGCTAATTTGAAGTCAAGTCTTATTATTTTTTTCAGAATACAAGTTCTCTGTTTACTAGCTTTTATTTTCTCTGTCCAGGCTCAAAGGACCTGGTGCCTGTCATTGATGCTCCAGAGTCTTGTGGCTACAGCGTGAACTATCCTGACAATACTTTGACTGTACCCTTCACTGGATGCAATGTGAAACAATATGTAAGTTGCTGAAAAGTAATACATTTTTTTGTAGTTATACTCATGTCATTTTGTTTTGCTTATCTGGAATTCACTTCATGTCTAATGCAAAAGCTCTGAAATTATTTCAGGGTGACACCTACCAACTGCAGTTGTTGTACACTGATGAGGTTGGTCAGCTGCAAGTTGCTACTGCATCTTGTGTGGAAAGTCCAGAGTTTGATACTGGACTATTCCCTCGCACCAGTGACCGACCTCAGAACAAAAAGTGCGATAACCCAACCACTGAACCATCAAAGGCTCAAAGTGAGTGCAAACTGTCTCCAAATGGTTAAGAAAATAAGCTGAATACAAGGACACTGGAAGGAATTTAACAAATGTTATATTGATTTGACTACCCTGATTTTGCTACATGCATATACACTATGTAGGTCTGTCTGGATCTGTCAGGGTGATCTTGCATATTTTACTTCTGTTTCAGACTGTGTGGTCTCAAAGGGGGAGCAGGTAACTTGTGGCCAGTCAGGAATATCTTCCTCAGACTGTGAAAACATGGGCTGCTGTGTGGACTCTTCTACATCTGCCTGCTACTATCCACTGGATGGTAAGAAGGAATTTGTCTTGTTGGATTTTCTAACTACTTGTATTTCAGAAATTGGGGAAACTGATAGTTCTGGTGTCCTCCCCCTTTTTTTTTTCATTTTTTTTTTTTCACTTTAGAGTGCACTGGGGATCAACACTTTATTTTCGCCATTCGCTCCTGACTCGGCATCCATCCCTGTGGACCCCACCAAGCTTGTTATTCCTGGGAATACGAATTGTAAACCGGTCATTGTAAATGACAAGGTTGCCATCTTTAAGTTCAAAGTTACAGAATGTGGAACTCGTGCTTATGTAAGTTTTCCTCCCTGTATAACTGTTTCTTTACAGTGCCGTTACTAAAATGGTACTTATTGTCCTCAAGTGATGTCAGATTGTAGTTAAGTGGTCAACAAGTCTTAATTTTGCTCAATGTATGTTTGCAGTTAGGAAATTGGAGAGCCATGAGCTTTGTCCATGTATGCCACCATTTTAGTCATCTAAGCTTATGGGCTTTAAAGACTTTGAGGCTACATATCATTCAGAACATAGTCTGAGTCTTGAGCCTCAGACAGTACATTATACACGCTGTGTAACATGGGAGACCTGAAGCCATCACCTGAGGGGGAAAAAACTTTTCTCTGCAGGTAGTTGGTGAGACAAAGATCTACCTGGCTGAAGTGCAGACTATTGTCCAAGCTCTGAACCTCAAGTATGGTGTAATTACAAGAAGTGATCCACTCAGGTTAGTGGGCTACACAGTGTCTGTGTTGGCACAGTTCTAACTCCAGGTTATTTATCGTGATGCCTGATGGTGGTAGCTTTGGTAATTTCAATAATTTGGTCTCTCTATAGAGTTGCACTTTGTTACTTTTTAAAGTCTAATCTGTGTATGCATATAGTACCAAGCTTTAACATACTGTCTGTTAATCCATGTCTTTTGTAGGTTCATGGTTGAGTGCCGCTATGGCAAAGATGGCCTCGCTCAGAAGTCACTGGCCAGTGTTGGCTACATGGTCAAGACCCCAAGTTCCCCCTTGCCGTCAGCAGTCATCTCTGGTGGATTGTATGGTGTTCAGCTGAGAATTGCTCAAGGTCACATATTGGTGCACCATTTTCCAAACAAAATGTGACCAGTAGAATTGTCAAGTTTGCTGGCATGAGACTGTACATTAATTTCTGTCCAATACATTTGTCAGTTTTAAGGAAGGTTTGCTCCTTGTTTGTATAATCCCAATAGATAAGACCTATTCAAGTTACTTGCCCACATACCATCAACCCTTGCGACTGCTCCTTGGCAAGCCGGTCTATCTTGAACTGCGCCTGAAGTCTCCCAAACCAGATGCAGTAATTCTCGTCAACTACTGTCTAGCTTACCCTCGCTCTGCAAAGAATGCACTGGTGCTTATTTATGAAGGGTAAGCGTGACTGTCTGAACTCACTGCATGTGTGTTAAAACAGTCTTCCGCTCTGTTCACTTATTCATAAGAGCTGTTTGCCTTTTTGTAGGTGTGCCAACCCCCATGACCCAAATGTGGCCATCCTTAAAGTCAGTGACCTTCCAAAAAATCGCCACCAGAGGCGCTTTGTGGTCAATGCCTTCCAGTTTATGGATCAGAGGACAAACAAGTACCTTGATGAAGAAGTGAGTCAAACAGCACTGATGAACTAAATACTGACATTCACTGAGCGAATAACATCTCATAGCAGAAGAGCATACTGACAATCATTATGGCCAGGCAGCTGGGCTACAGCACCTTTTTTTTTTTTTTTTTTTTTTTTTTTTTTGGAAACTGCAAGACTCGTGGGATTCTCCTGGTCAGCACGGTTGAGGCAAACCATGAACAAGTGTGTGCAGGAATGAGTGATCTATGGTGGCTTCACCTCACAAGTTACAGGACTTAACAGATCTGCTGCGAATGTCTTCGAGGTGTTTGTAAAGGTCCATGCCTCGGCAGGTTGGAGCTGTTCTGGTGGCATGCAGCAGAACAACAGCATATTAGGCAGTGGTCATAATGTTTGGCTCACGTGTATTCAGAAAGCCATTGTAGGCTTAAATGATTAGAGACAACTTGTCACTAAAGGATGTATGAATTTTTCATTTTTTTTTTTTTTTCCCCTCACATGGTGAATGTCTTTCCCTGCAGATCTACTTCATGTGCTCTGCAGAAGTTTGTCGACCAACAGAAAAGACATGTGAAGAGCGGTGCTTTGATGGAAAGGTGAGTCTCTAAATTTTATTAATGTGATAATTGCTGTTCTTCAGTGTCTGATCAAATTGTTTTTCTTTTAGGCACCATAAGGAATTGCAGTAGACTGAAGATGAACTGAAAAATTAAACATTTTATAATACAGTAACAGTTTTTGGTAGTTTCTTTCTTTAAAATGTAGATGACTGTAAATTCAATCAGGAGATGCAAGCATGTTATTTTAAAACAGTTTCTGTATGTGATGCTGAAATTACATTTAATTAAGATTTAAGCAAGTATTGGATTGGGTATTTAATTTTGTTTACTTGTGCTAATTCTAGGGAGCATGCTTAACAATTGACAATATTCACTGCAAGCCAGTATCCTAATATGGCAGATTAAAGATTTAACTTGATGGTGGTCACTATAACAGTGTAAGTCATCCTACTGGGATCATGAAAACACATCATATTTCATAATAACTGATGGAGACAGTACAAAGCAGACAGGCAGATGGACCAAATGACATAACCAGTCAGGACATGCGCTCTCCTAACAGGTTTTTTTTTTTTTTTTTTTTTTTTTTTTTTTTGGCTACTTAATAAATTTTGTGTCCAGTATCTTTACTGCATATTTTAGGTGGCAAAAATGTCAAATTTGAGTGCTGGGGTGTACCTCCAGCATTTTAGTGGTTAATTATTAAACTGACAAACTGGCTATATTTATATATAGCCAAAAACTACATTTAAATAATGCAACAAAATAATGAGATAATCAGAAAATTATAGGTTTCAGAAAAACCTGATGTCAGCTGGAAAAAATACTCATCTTTTACTTCAGTAAAAACAGCAATGCCACACTGTAGAAATACTCTTACAGCTAAAATTAATTCAGATTGGCTCATTTCGGTATAATGTATATTCCATTATTTTATCATATTTGATGCAGTGTGTACATTAATATCATGTTGCAGCTGTTAAAGGTGAAGTTCATTTTCTATTCCGAGCTTACATCAAAGCCCTTCCTTGAGTAAATAGAGGCTAATTTTCCAGAGAGGGCAGCTCTCCTCTTTCAAACGTCTCTGGACCATATGGATGAAAATGACGAAGCAGTTACCGCTGACCCACAATTCTTTGCGCTGCGAATACAAATACACATCTACTTTGTATCCGCTGTTGTGGGTGATTCTGTTTGTGTCAACGTCTGATCGACTGCTCTTTCCGTGAGTAATAAAACACAGGAACTGTCTGTCAGGCGAGAGGAGTCACATGTGGACATCAGCTGTACGGAAATAAAATAAGTAAGTCCTCACAGCCAACAGTTAGTTTTAATATTTTTGTTTGTGCGTTTCAGAAATTAGCGAGAAAAGCTAGCTCTCATTCAGTGTAACGTCAAGTTCAGCTCTTCGGGCTGTTGGAGACATTCAGTTAGCCTGCTAGCATCACACATCACTCAGATCATCTGATGTCTCTCATTTGCTGTGACTCTTAATCTGTTCTAAACTCTGTGTTATCAGTTATGCACAGTAAACGAAACTTACAATGAAGTCTCAGTTTAATTTCAACATAGCAGTTAAAGTTTTTGTTGTTATAAAGTGTAGGTCTACAAACAAACGACCATCGCAGTTACAATGAAACGTTTTTTTAAAGTACATTCATACAGGGACAAGTACATAGTACGAGTCAATATGCCACACGACACAGCATTTACAGCCTATCTGCAGTACCTGTCCGTATATGGGGCTTTTAAATGCACATAACTCCGCAATGAGATACATACAAAACAATACAGGACACACACCATGCGCACAATACCAACAGTTTAAAAACAATGATGCAATATAGGGCACTACATTCCTTATGACTGCATGACTCATGGTTTCTCTTTCACTTTGAGTTTAGAAAAATCCCACTCATGATATATCCTTACCTCCTGAGGTAAGAAGTTCCACATGTTGAGCCCAGAAAACAGAACAAAAAACATCAGCTGTATGTTCACATTTGAGATATTGTGCCCTTTTTTATTGTATTTAGTCAAATATGATTTAATTGATTTAATGAAAGATTCAGTGAATAAACCCAGGCAACAGCGCAGTAAAGTTAGTTTTTGAGTGATGTGTAAAATGTTGAGCCATCTCCCATTATATATGACATTACATTTACTCTTCCTGTTGCTGATTAAAAAACTATAAGATCAGTGCTCCAAGTAGAAAAAGTATTGCAAAATTGCACCAGCTCAACTTCCTGATATGAAAGTTGCTCCCTGTCACGCTCACCACTTACTGTGAATGGCAGAGGAGCTGCAGCAGTCAGCAGTTAGCAGGAGGGCATGCTCTTTGTCCTCCTATAAAACAGCACAGGGTTGGAAGTAGACTCTCACACCGCTCTGCCTGTTGAACCCTCAGCTCCTCCTGTCACTGGCAAGCATGGCTCATCTTACTGCACTTTTCAAGTATGTGGACGAACACCAGGATCTGTATGTGCAGGTAAGTTCGTTCTGATAGAGGTTTTGAGAGAGTAGTTCAATATAAGATTACTCCTTGTAGGCTGTCTTGTTGTTATGATCAGCTAATCATTGCAGTTGTTAGAGTGCAGCCAAAATTTCTGTCTTCCCTTTATCAAATTGTGTTTGTCTTAATACTGAGGAGCACTGTGACTCTTTCACTTTGTGTGAACTTGAGTTAGAGTGTGTGCCAAATCTCATAAATGTTGAGCCAGTGGATCAATGAAATGAAATGAAATCACATCAGTGTCAGTGGCATGTTAACTGTAGTTAAACCTCATGGAAACCTAACTGTGCAAAGAAACACTCACTCAGGCTCCAGTTTATGAGTTTGAATGAAGCTTTAACAACACCTTTAACACCTGTCATGTTTTCTTAAACAATGTTAAAATGAATGGGAATTTCTTGTTTCCTAGCGCCTTCGCTGAATGGGTGGAAGTCCAGAGCGTGTCTGCTTGGCCAGAGAAGCGAGGGGAGATCAAGAAGATGATGGAGATGGCAGCCAAGGACATTGAGAAGCTGGGGGGCACAGTGGAGATGGTGGACATCGGCAAACAGAAGGTAAGACTGTGTGAGAACGTGCATTTGTTTGTAAAAGAAAACAATTAGGGATGACCCTTTCATTGATTTTGCTGTATAACCTGTGTTTTGGGGAAACAGGATTCAAGCAGCGCAGGAAACCTTAACCTCTCCTCAAATCAAGGCCATTTCCCTACGGATATTGTATTTTATAGCCATTATATTATACATTCTGTTCATGCAGCTTCCCTCTGGAGAGGAGATCCCCCTCCCTCCTATTGTCCTGGGGCGTTTGGGGTCAGACCCGGGTAAGAAGACTGTGTGCATCTACGGCCACCTCGATGTCCAGCCAGCCAATATTGATGACGGCTGGGACACAGAGCCTTTCACTCTGGTGGAGAAAGATGGTGAGAGCACAATATTTTCAGTTACATTACAAATGAACCCTGAAGAGGTTGTGATATGATCTGTAAATATGATATATGACTGATATGACTGAAATGCTGTTTGGGCATGTAAGAAGAGACACAATGTCAGTAACTCCACGGTTTCTTTTCCCAGTATTTTATGCTGTGATTACACCACTTTCATTTTTCCCATTTGTAGACTTGTGGTATCAAAACTGAAATAAATGACTAATGTGGCCAGACATGCAAAGAGAAGTAAACAGTTGAATGAAAATTTAGTTTAACTAAGACATGACCGGCCTACAGAATAAAATAAAACTGATAATTTAGTATCAGAACCAGATGTGCAACATCAGATTCCTTCTTCGTTGAGCAGAGAGGTTGTTTCTGTCATCATCATGACTTAAACGTAACTTTGTGTTTCAATGTTCTTTGAGCTTTGATCAGCTTTGTACATGGTGATCATATCACAGCTGGCCACATATTTCCAAAGTCCAGCTCAGTTAACTCATGTTTGAGAGTAGAACCTTGATCTTAATCATGTCTTATCTGCAAATTTCACAGGTCATCTTGAACCAGTGCTGCTGTTTTTAAGAAGAATCAGTAATAGGTTCAGCTTTTCAGAGGGCAAAGGGACTCAAGTTAAACATTTTGTCGAGTAAATATATTACACATTGACGTATGTTATTCAGTCTTTTAGTCTTTTCAGTCTCTGCTTTTTTGGCATAACTAAGATATTCTAGAAATCTTGAATTGGTGTGTTTGCACAATAAAGCAAGCACTGCACTGGAATAATTTGAAACTGAGGAGGTGTGTTTATCGTGTGTTAAACAACATGGACTGACTTGACGCTACAGTGTGTGAAACCCTGTAACCTAGTGTATTATACTTGTATAAACTGACCTGATATCACAGTACAGATTAGGACTGTCCTCTACTCATATAGTCATAGTCATATAACTAAGCCATATATATTAGTAATTTATTTATAATGGATACTGGGACAACTTTTTGCCTCCTTCTTTTGTGTGTTGGATTTTTTTTGTGCTACAAACACAAAACCCCACATGGTCTCGTGTTTCTGGTGATAGTCAGCTGACAGAAAGCACGTCCACTTCCTCCTGTCTCATTTCTGTCTGTTCAGCTCTATTCTTGCTTACGTCATGTTTTACTGTTTTTCTCTCTATTTGTGTAGTCCCCAAAGGGTTTGACTTAAATGCTGACAGACTCCATAGATCGGCCTTCCTCTTTTTAATCACTTGGAGGTGTTCTCTCTGCTTCATACTCTGCTACTAGTCGTTTCTTAAGAGTACAAATTAAGTATTTTATTTGATTAAGACTAAAGATCTGTAGCCATAGTGACCCCTTAGAGTTTGTTCATTGCATACCAGTGAGGGAAATCACTGCTCTTACATGCTGTTTAAGAATGGTAAGGTGACACCAGAGAAAAGAAAGCATGTGCCTAAGGTACCTTGAATCAAAAGCTCATCTCTACATGATCAGACTTGTTGTCATTTTAAATAAGCCACAGGAACAGAAGAGGCAAACACTGATAATGAAGGGACTGAAAACAACATGCACGCCATCATAATTTTTTAAAAAGCTTCAATCATAAGAAAATTTTACTCACAGAAATGAAAACACTGTTTTTGTCTTTGCAGGTAAACTCTATGGAAGAGGTTCTACTGATGACAAGGGTCCAGTGTTGGCCTGGTTCAACTGCATTGAGGCGTATCAGAAGATCCAGCAGGTATCAGTATGTTTGCCACTATATCAATGAGAAGTGGGATCTACGACCAGTCAGTAAATCAGAACTTTTACTTTTAGTTTGACTGCAGCTCTTTCAGTGTCTGGCTAGTTGCCTGTGCCACCCATCCACGAGCTCACAGACCAAGCTTTCTTTGTTCAATAAGCCAAAACAAATGGTTTAATTTATCAGGAATAAACATGCGCTGATGTGAGGTCAGAGCTGGCAGACACATCTGCGAGATAGTGAAAGCAAACCTGGTTTCTGTTTGGTTTTTAGAATTAACCTGCAGCTGCTGGTGCATGACTTGGTTAGGTGGGTGTGGTTGAATGGTGATGGGAAATATCAACACTGATCAGGATTTACTGACTGGAATGATGATTAACTGGCATGTTGGAAACATACAGAGGTATGGTGTGGTTTCATGTTGCAAAGTGAATGGAATGATAATTCTAGGTTGCGCTCATCTCTTGTGTACATATACAGAAAAAGATTGTCTTTTGTTTCAAACAGATTGTATTGTTTGAACACGTTGTGTTAGGTTTTTGGATTTTAGAGTTTACATAAGCAGTTGCTGGAGATATTTGTTATTTTGAGCAGCATGCATTAACTGTGGCTGTGCTTTTATCTGCGGTCTTTTTTGATTATGTAATAGTGATAACTATACTGTGACAAACATGCATTTTTCAAGGTGTTGTGGTTAAGTACAATATAAAACCAAATTTAATTCATTTTCACTGTGGTATTGAATAAACAAACTTTAACCCGTGACATATTCCACTGACTGCAGCTTTACTTATCCACAAGCCTTAAGATGTTGTATTTTGCAGCAAAGGCAGCAAACTTAGCTGTTGCTGCAGCACTCTCACATAAGATCAGAGTGCCCAGGACTAACAAGTAAAATCTAACTGGTGAATATACAGAAAATATATCAAATCTCAAGCTGTCTTCAGTCTGGACTCGAACACAAATGATGATATCAAACATTGTCTTTGTATTTTTGGGTGGAAATGACCTTAAAGTATGTGAATATTTTGATCCCAGGAGAAAATGTTAAAACTATAGATATAGAATATTTAGAAATATTACGGTGGATCTGAATAACATCTTTTCCAGAATGATTCTGCATCACTCTGAGACATGAATTATCTCTGTGTTAAAGTACAGAGCTGATTTGGTAATTACTTGTTGATCACTTTAGAGCTGTCAGCAGGATCAGTGGTCAAAGGTCTGTGGATGAAATTGTTAATGGCACTGCGTGTCTTATCCACCAGTCAATTAATGATTAAACCAAGTCACCTCACCTGTCTACAGTGTTGCTTTTTTTTTTTTTTGAATCACTTTTATTTGTTCCAGAAACAGCAGTTGACAAGTTTTAATCCCCTTACGTCTCTTAATGTTGCAGGAGCTTCCCATCAATATAAAATTCTGCTTCGAGGGGATGGAGGAGTCTGGATCCGAGGGTCTGGATGAACTGGTGTTTTCCCGAAAAGACACCTTCTTAAAAGACGTGGACTATGTCTGCATCTCTGACAACTACTGGCTGGGCAAGACCAAACCCTGCATCACCTACGGGCTGAGAGGAATCTGCTACTTCTTCATTGAGGTAGAGTCAGATTATGGTGATTTAATTACAGTTAAACGGTGGCAAAAACAAACCTAGCCCGATTGTAGTTGTGTTTTGACGCTGCAAATTAAACAAACGGTTTATTTTTGACTTTAAAGGTGGAGTGCGGTGACAAGGACCTACACTCAGGGGTGTTCGGCGGCTCAGTTCATGAGGCCATGACTGACCTAATTGCACTTATGGGCAAGTGAAGCTGATTATTGAACTATGATCTTTTGATTACAGTTTTAGAGTGAACTCTGGTCACAAATGTGTGTTTCTAATCTTGTGTTTGTCACTTCCTAAACAGGCTCCCTGGTGGACAAGAGGGGGAAGATTTTGGTTCCTGGGGTGTACGACAGCGTGGCTCCTCTGACAGATGAGGAGAAGAAGCTGTACGAGAAAATTGAATTTGACTTGGATGAGTACTGCAAAGACGTTGGAGTTGGGCAGCTGCTGCATAACACCAAGGTAAGGAACTGATTTCTGTTCTTTACATCATTCGGAGTAAAAAACCCCCAAAACAAAACAACGACACTGCTCCATTATTATGAGTTACTCAATGGCGATTTTAATTTAAGGTGTGTTATTCGTCATTCTTGCCCTGTAGGAGCAAATCCTGATGCACCGCTGGAGATACCCATCTCTCTCTCTTCATGGTATTGAGGGTGCTTTCTCTGAAGCAGGAGCCAAGACTGTTATCCCCCGCAAGGTCATCGGCAAGTTCTCCATCCGCCTCGTCCCTGACATGGACCCCAAAGTCGTGGAAAACCAGGTACACCCTGAAATACCTTAGAGTGATTGTGTCTGACACTGACTCTAATTATATTATCTGGTAGTATGCATGTGACTAGAACCCAGTGAAACTTGATGACTTCAACCACGTCAGTCCCTGGTGTGTGTGTGTGTAATGCAGATGACTCGCTTGGTCACACTGTTTTGGGAAGATTATTGCATCTACAACTAAAATTGTGCCTGTAAAGCAGATTTACAGAGCAGTTGAAATTATTATAGCAGACTGGATAAAAAGCTGCTAAGATACTGAAAGACCCAAACTATTAAAGTGGAGGTTTCACTGGTATTTTTATTTTCAAGGTTATCGGCCATCTGCAGAAGAAATTTGCTGAGCTGGGAAGCCCCAACAAACTGAAAGTGTACATGGGCCACGGAGCCAGGGCCTGGGTCTCTGACTTCAACCACCCGCACTATATAGCTGGAAGAAAGGCCATGAAGACAGGTACAGAGACTGAGTGTCAGGAGAATGACTGAACCTTCAAACCACAAATAAAGCCAAAACTCTGAGGGATTGGATAGCTCATGTGATAAATGGGGGAATTACATTTTAATTATCAGTTAAATGTTGTTGAATATTATTTAGTATTAGTTTCCTTACTTCATCTGATTGTTGTTAAAAAGAGAGGTAATGACTATTCTTACCTGTGTCTCTTCCTCCTCGCTGTGCCACAGTCTTTGGTGTGGAGCCCGACCTTACTCGTGAGGGAGGAAGCATCCCTGTTACCCTGACCTTCCAGGAGGCCACGGGGCGTAACGTCATGCTGCTTCCTGTTGGATCCTCGGATGATGGAGCTCACTCCCAGAATGAGAAAATCAACAGGTACATCACAGTGCATTTTCTTTTTCTACCTGAATCAGTGTGATTGAAAAGTTGGTCACCAGACTAAACATCAGTACAGACGCATTGGGTGTGATACTGAGGAAAAGAAATACGATTATTCAAGCTAAAGGAATGATTGTTTTATGGCTGTTGAAGCTGTCTGCCACCTCCACATTTTGTTTTATGTTATTTAGTGATAGTTCAGTTACTAATATACATTTTTGTGAAAGTTTTCCACCCAAAAGTTATAATATAAATTTAGACTATTCTATTGCAGCTTGTAATAAAGACAACTATCCACAGATTGAACAAGGTCATCACTGTTGTATTTTTCCCTTTTCAGGTCCAACTACATCCAGGGAATCAAGATGCTGGGTGCATATTTCCATGAGGTTTCTCAGCTGGAATGAAGCGATGTCTCATCATGAAAAATGTAGAATAATGCCTCACTATCAGAGCCATAGCCTTTGTGGTATGATTAACCTTCCATGATAAATGTTTTATACACACACTGCCTCTCAGTAATAAAAGTATTTTCCTTTGTTACTTTTGTTGTCCTGTTTCTTACATGCACAGCATTAATTGGATCTAGATCTAGATCTGGATCTGGATCTAGAAAATAAAATCTGTCTGTAAAGAATAATCAAGCAGGTATTAAATATGTTTGAGGCCTCTGTGACTAGAGGCCGACAAAGAGTAAGATCTTTAAGCTAAAGCCAAATCTAGCTGAAAATGACTTTATTAAAAAATGAATGGGTACACAAATCAGATAATTCCACATTCACCAAAAGGGTGAAGCAGCAGTGTAAAGTCATCCATACTCAGAGACTAGTGTAATCTACACCGTCTGGTGTCTGTATATTAACTGGTAAACTGCATATACCCATACATAGCAGAGCATACACTGATGCAGGAACACAAAATGGGGAGACTATTCTTCTTTTCACTGTCTTCCAATGAAAATCAAAACAGGTTAATTATTGTATGTTTATTGGCGTTTA
The DNA here is from genome assembly GCF_001640805.2 of Lates calcarifer. Lineage (NCBI taxonomy): Eukaryota > Metazoa > Chordata > Actinopteri > Centropomidae > Lates > Lates calcarifer. The sequence goes on along the minus strand of NC_066835.1, from coordinate 14,033,097 downwards.
GTTGAAATTATGAATCACAAGACTGTTAGGGTGATATTGGGACAAGTCTCTGTCAGACGTTTTGAACAGTAAGGAATGGTGAGTGATGTATGGGGATTTGGAGCAGAACATACTTTTTGGGACCATCCCTGTCCCTTTAAGGAAGGAGGCGGGGTGTTTGTAGTGAATTTAGAGGAAGTGCAGCTGCCTGACAACAGCCTTTTGAATGGAGACGGATTCATCAGAAATTAGACAGATCCATGACTAATACATTAATAGCTGTCGTAATCTCTGTCATTTTTGTGTTTATCATTAGTCGTTTTATAAAATCATCATTAATAATAAAAGTTTTCACCTCGTAAATGACGTGCCTGCTTTTTGAGATTGGGGGATACATTACGGAACCTGGCAACCCGATTTGTCATTTCCCGGCGCGGGAAAATCGTAAACAACACACAACGGAAAGAAGCTCTTCGCTACAGTCGTCTAAAATGACTGACAACCGACAAATGTACCTTTTATTTCCTCTGTTTAACTCGCAGTGACTCTTATTGGAGGAAGGAGAAGCTAAAGTAAGTCACGGTTACTTAAAAACAAAAAAGGTTTTCGCTGCCGGACGACCGAAAACGTAGCGTTTATAAAGTTAAAATAGCTTTCGCGTTGATGCAGCTTCCACCTGAAGTTGTGCTCCAGCTTATGTACATGTATTATTATTGTCCAGACAGCGGACATCATGGATCGATACAAGGAGGTGAAGCTTCTGTTGAAAACCTGGGAGCAGGGGTTTGTCCAGCATCACCAGAGGAAACCCAACAAGGTGAGTTATATGTTAGCTCACAGTTAATCATACCTGCACGAGTAACAACAACAACATGATATTTTGTATGTTTTTTTTTCCTATTATGGTTCTGTTTATCCACTGGACGTACATATCTTTTATTTTTATGTATTTTTATTATTCATATTAAGATCCTTGGTATGTGTCTGAGTGGTTGGAGAAGAAAACAAAAATCATATTGCACATATTACACACACATTACTTTCTAACACTCTTTAATTTGCAGGAGGACATTGACCAAGCTCCAGAAGACACCAGGAGTGAGTACTGATTTACATGTAGTCCAGCTGCAGCATAAATCACCTGTTCAAAGACAGAAGAGAATGATTTTATGCGTCTGTGTTTCAGAGCTGTATAAAGAGTATCGCAGCTTGAAACAAGCCAAAGAGAACAGCAGCAGTGATGCAGCTGGCGAACACGCTGAACAGTCCAGATCTACAGCTAAGGTCAGTGCACTGTGTTTGTATAAATATGTCTACAGAGCAAATGTAACAGTAGAGAACTGGCTTTGTGCAAGATTTCAACTTTACTGTCAGATCTAGTTTTTATTCTTTGTATGTGAATGAGAGAATAGTTCCTTGTTGCTCTGAATGAGTTACTCTTAATTTCTTTGTTATTCTCTTCCATTGTTTCTTCCCATGTCTGTTTTTGCCTGTGTGTCGTCTGCCTGTTCAGGAGTCAGACTGCTGGGGCGCCCATCTGAATCGCGGCATGCTGCCGGCGTCTTCTCCCAGACTGACGTCCCAGGACCGAGACAGTCTTAAGGCATCGGCCCAGTACTATGGCCTGAAGCTTAAAAACAACCTGGCTACAGTCGGCAAGGTGAGCCACACTTTGAAAAAACACACCACACTCATTATGGCTAGAATTAGAGAAGATTTGTGTCTATTAAAAACAACCTGGGCTTCACGGCTGTACCAAGACAGAGGAACAGACTGGGCATGGTCATTTATTTGGTTTTAGTTCTCCTCTTATGATTTCCTTTTGTTATTCCAGGAGAGACCTGTGTCACTGAAGAAATCAAGCCTTCCTGGTCGGCTGCCTCTAAACTCCCTAAAAGGTGATGCAGCTGGTCAGACAAACAGCCCTGCTGCTGCTGCCGCTGATAAGACCACACCCACTGACTCCAAATTCAGCCCCTTCTCAATAAGGTAGTTAAATTAAAGTTAAATTAAATTAATGAATTCTTCAAAACTCTCTTTTTTTTCCAACCAGCAGTTTATAAGATAAAGGTTTTGTGTGAGCCCTTCTTGTAACTGTGTCCTTGTTCACAGAGGAGTAAAGACTTCCCTGGGTTCCCTGGCTTCAAAGACGCTACATCCAGTGGAGCCTCAGGAGCAGTTTGAACCTTTCGAACCCGTCAGAGAGTTTAGTGAGGAGCCATCAGATGCTGCCAGTAAAGCCATTAGTTCACAACATCAAAATGGATCTTGTCTAGCTCCCTCTTCAGCCAGATCCTCTGCCTTGTTGTCGTCATTGTCTCCCCCACGTAGTGCAGAACCTTTGAGAGAAAATGCTGGAGCCACAGGAAAGTTAAATGAAAGTATAGGAGCTTCAGGAGACAGAAAAGAGGGTTTGGAAACATTAGGAACTCCACATCGGGGTATTGGTGCTTTGAGAGGAAGCCCACAGTTTCGTGGAGGTTTCAGAGGAGGGATGGGAGCTATAGGCACCGGAGGAAGGCCCTCTCCTGCCAGCAGGCTGAGTTTTGTTGATAAGAAGTGGCTAGAGAGGTGTCAGGTGTTTGGAGAGATGGGGACAGAGGAGAAGCCTGGAGCAGGCAACCAGGAAAGAGTTGAAGGGAGGAAAGAAGAAACAGAAACAGGAAGAGAAATACAAGGAGGTGAAACTGTAGGAAAAGGAGAACAAGCTGCAGAGAGAGAGAGAAGAGGGGCATCAGACACGGAAAGAGATGAAGGCTTTAAGAGCATGACTAGTGACAAAATAGGCGGTGATGGTGCATCAAAACCTGCTCGACAACCCACCAGAAAAAGCAAAGGAGGAGGGGATGAAGAAGTAAAAAGGAAGGGAGGTGAAGAGACGCAAAGAGGGCTGATGTCACCTCCAGCACCAGAAGGCGATGGTGAGACTAGTCCCAAGTCCAAAGGTACAAAGAAAAAAGGGAGGAAGAGGCAGAGAGAGGGAGAGGACATGGAGGGAGAGATGACAGAGGAGGGAGGAGTGAAAAAGAAGAGGAGGAATGGCAGAAAGAAAGAGGAGAGCTCTGATGTGAATGTCAGCCCAGCTCAAGGGGGAGGGAAGAAAAGGAGAGCCAAGAAAAAGGGAGAGGGAGAGGAAGATGGAGAGAAGGAGAAAGAAACCAAGGCACCAAAAAAGGTAAAGAGTTAAACATCCGTCTATCTTAAAGCATACTGTATGTTGTTTAATATTATGGTATTAAATTATAAATGCTGTATTATTTTGTCAAGGTGCCTCAGGAGAACTTGTTAGGAGAAATAGAGGAGGAATTTGTAAGCAGGAGGATGTGTCAGACTCAGCCTGTCAGAGCCAGGTAAGATCATACAACTCTTCACTGCAAAATGGTCGTGGAACATCTCGGTTTGTAGCCTGTGTAAAAGTCTTCTGTTTTTTATTTTAACAGAAGCATGAAAGGGGCAGAGGGGAACTTTGTGAAGATAAATCTCAAGAAGAAGTCTCACGTCAAAGGATATGCACTCAGAGGGATCGCTCTGCGGAAACAGGTGAGTTTTACGTGTGTGTGTTTAGGTTTGCGCGCAGGATTGTCCTACATATTGATGTATTTGGAGATCCTGTCTTATAATCAAAATATTGAAGGTACAGCTGGACTTCAGTGTTTTTTGTGTCTAAGTGTATTGTGTTTGTTTCAGTTGTACATGCAGAAATTCCAGCTGAAAGGTGAACGTTTTGGTGGAGGTGGCGGATATTTTGGCAGAGGAAGGAGAGGAGGTTTCAGAGGGGGGCTCAGTCGCCAGGGTGACACCTGCTACAAGTGTGGAGGGACTGGACACTGGGCCATCGACTGCAAGGGACGAGGTAACACAGAGTGAAACACGTTCACACAAATTTGCATAAGGCAAATATAAACTTGCGGGAAATTTTGTTGTTTTCAGAGTTGTCTGAAAAGTTGTAACACCAAATACATCTGAACTTTTCAGTGGCCCCTCCACCTCCTGCTGCCTGAGGACAAGCCTGTTGAAGAGGAGCCGTTTGAACTGCCAACTCTGGAGGAGGTTGCCAGGGCAACAGGAACACTGCAACCTCAGCCGCTTGGTACGTCTGTTGAACTGTTTCTTGTCTGACAAGCGTGCCGCTCTCTACCTCAGGTTTATAACGTCATGGACAGAGGTTTTGTAATAATTTCTGAATGTGTATTTAAATAGAAGAATTTTACAACATTTAACCTTTGTTATTGCTTTTCGTGTTTTCTTGATTTAGCAATAGTTACAGAGTGTTAAACACTTTATGTATGTATTTATGTACAAAATGTATTATTTTTAGTTTCAGTATTATGCATATTTGTAACTTATGTGTTTGTATGTTCCAGTGTCATCTCCCAGTGTTAAAGAGGAGCAGCAGTACCAAGAAAATGAAGCGGATCGCAAGCATAAAGACGAGGTGTTGTTGAATGTGATTCGTCCAGACTATGAGCGGCCTGCTCCTCCACCACCAGTGGAGCCACTTTATCCTCTGGCAGATGATGGAAAAGTCCAGGGTAAACGCACATGTAACTGCTGTAGGGTAAATGAAAATTAACAGATTTTCTCAAATTAAACTTGTCTGTGTACATGTGTGTTCAGAAACACCTGCTGAGGTGCATGCTGCTCTGCAAGACCTCGGCTATAAGTCATTTAGACCAGGACAGGAGGAGGCCATCATGAGAATCCTGTCAGGTACATACACAAAACACACAACACAGACTCTCTCTGTATGTATTTTTATCATAATCTGTATTCCATGTTTCTCGCTCTCTCACTTTCTCTCTTTAGGTCTCTCTACCCTCGTAGTCTTGTCAACAGGGATGGGTAAATCGTTGTGTTATCAGCTTCCAGCCTACCTGTACGCTCAGAGATCAAATTGCATCACACTGGTCATCTCCCCTCTTGTCTCACTAATGGATGATCAGGTAATTTCACAGCAAATATACCCACTCACTTTGAACAGTGATGCAGTCAACACATTTTGATGTCAATGTCTCTTGTGTATTTCCAGCTGTCTGGCCTGCCAGCCAAGTTGAAGGCGGCCTGTATTCACTCCAACATGACGATGAAACAGAGAGAAGCTGCAGTAGAAAAGGTAACGCACATAAGTTGGAGTTGCTCTAGTTGTCATAGATTTTGAGCATTTTAAGGACTTCTCACCCACGTTGTACTAAAACTCAAACTCGCAGTTTGCAGTTTAAGTCAAAGACAAATTTTGGCTTGAACAAGATCTATACGATTGGTTGTATTTCCGGCCCAGACTGTCAAACTCTTCATCTGTTTCTCCAGGTGAAGTCAGGCCAGGTGTGTGTATTACTCCTCTCTCCAGAGGCTCTGGTTGGCGGAGGTGGTTCAGGTTCAGGGTGTCTGCCCTCTGCTCAGGAGCTCCCTCCAGTGGCTTTCGCCTGTATAGACGAAGCTCACTGTGTCTCTGAGTGGTCACACAACTTCAGACCCTGTTACCTGAGGCTCTGTAAGGTGGGTTAATGATGTTGTTTTAGTGCAATCTGTCAGGTAGGAAATATCCATCAGAATGACTATAAAAGACAAGAATGTGATCTTTGTGTATTTGTAGGTACTGAGAGAGCGTTTGGGAGTGCGGTGTTTACTGGGACTCACTGCTACAGCCACACTGTCCACTGCTGTGGACATCGCTCAGCATCTGGACATAACTGATCAAGAAGGCATTGCAGTTCGATCTGCAGCAGTGCCTCCTAACCTGCATCTGTCTGTGTCCATGGATAGAGAGAAGGATCAGGTGCAATGATTAATATGTGTCTCTGTGTTTGTCCATGCATAGTGGAAAACGTGATCCTTGGATTTACAGCAGCTGGGCACAAATATAGTTTTCCTGTTTGGAAATTTGTAAAATTCTCAGACTTTTCGTCCATCTCTCCTCTCTTTATATTTTAAGGCTTTAGTGTCCTTGTTGAGAGGTGATCGCTTTGGTTGTCTGGACTCCATCATCGTCTACTGCACCAGAAGAGAGGAGACTACCCGGGTGGCAGCGCTGCTCAGGACCTGCCTGCAGGGAGTGCTGGTGAAAGAAAACAACCAAACCAGCAGCAGCAGCCAGACAGAGAACAACCCTGTAGGACAGAGAAAGAAAGAACTGGGTGAGGGCAAAATAAGTAGTGTTTTCAATTAAAAACTAGTTAATGTCTCACAAAAACAGAAAGAGAAAAATGAGGGGAAAAGGGGACTTGTTATATTTGACTTATTGTTTTGTCTCTGTTTTTACAATATCTTTCCATATTCAGCTCGGAAGAAGATTCGTAAACCACTGAAATGGCAGGCTGAGTCGTACCACGCCGGCCTGTCGGGGTCAGAGCGGCGTCGTGTCCAGAACAACTTCATGTGCGGGGAGCTCAGAATAGTGGTGGCCACTGTGGCGTTTGGCATGGGCCTCGATAAATCCGATGTCCGCGGTATCATCCACTACAACATGCCAAAGGTGGGTCATTGCTGATTCAGATGATTGAGAGCCTCCAAATCGCGTTATGTATATGTGTTTAAATGTTTTTATTTTAGCCCGTCTGTATCAGTATTATCTTACTGTTAACTGTTTTCCAGAGCTTTGAGAGCTACGTTCAGGAGATTGGGAGGGCAGGGAGAGATGGAGAACCAGCCCACTGTCACCTCTTCCTGGACCCTGAGGTGAGAATTTAATTTTTGGATTAAGATTTAATCTGACTCTGATTTGTTATTGGATAATGATAATTTTATCTTGCTTTTTATTCTTGTGATATAAACTCATTTTTCTGTATTTTTTTCTGTACATATTTTATAGTGTTTTATATTGTGGTCTCTAATATTATGTTCTCAACAGTCATCTGTTTTAATTTGCTCTCAGTGTGGCTGTTTCTTACCCCTGTCATTTACACAGTATGTTCCAAGTATAAATGAATTCACCACCCTGTGTATTTGTGTGCAGGGTGGAGACCTCCATGAGCTCCGTCGTCACATCTATGCAGACACAGTGGACTACTACACAGTGAAGAGGCTGGTCCAGAAAGTTTTCCCTCCGTGCAAATGTAAACAGATACACCAGAAACAACAGGAACTCATCAAGGTAGCTCTCCCCTTTTCTGTGTGTGTCTATAGTCCATAGTACTCAAACTAAAACCTTCTATAAAAAACGGTGAGTCTGTCTGTGTGTGCAGGATGTTGAAGACTCTGAGCTGCTGGAGATGATGGATATCTGTGAACAGGACGGCAGCCTGAAGCCTGCTACTCAGCAGGACATGGTATATCCAGACAAACCGAAACCTAAAATCTTTATTTTTTTAGACCCATAATATGCAGCTGAAACTATATGGTTGATAATATTTTGTTCATTTTAATTACATAACCTTGTTTTCACTACAAGGAGACGTTATCTCCTGATTCAGAAGAATTACCTATCCAAGAAGACAGAGATGAAGGAAAGGAGAAGACGGAGGA